>NW_011888808.1:1972902-1993281 GCF_000151845.1 Pteropus vampyrus
GGATAGAGACCAGGAATGCTGCTAAACATCCTACAATGCACAGGACAGCCCTCCACAACAGTTATCCAGTCCTAAATGTCAATTGTGGCAAGGTCAAAAAACCCCGCCCAATGGGGATAATGCTTCTTCTAGAGAACAGTTGAAATTACATGATGTAAATCAAAGAGATAAAGAAAAACTATATTAAAACATGCATCAAAAACTACTTCGGTTTATTTTGTTTGTTTGTTTTTATTAAACCATCCAGATTCCCAAAGACTTTGCCTGCTTATTATTAGCCACTGACAAGAAATATGAAACCACATTATGCTTTTCTCACTGGCAATATAGCATGCAGCAATTACTTGGAGGTCTCCATGACCATTACTTAGCACTACAGATACAGAAGAAGCAATAATCTGATAAAAACTTGCAAACCCAGGAATTCTTTGGTGCTATCTTCTCTGTGTTCTCATAGTACATTTTGCTAAACTATAAAAGGAATTTATCATTTGCATGATGATCCTATTTATTCCTTCTTCACACACACATAAACACACACACACACACACACACACACACACACAAGTAGACTATCAACTCATAGGGAAGAGAGGAGTATTCTTCATCATTGTATTCTCTATGTAAAATGCTCTTTTTTTTTTCTTAGCCAGCTGACAAACTCCATATGTATATAAAATTCCTAGAGGATAACCTCTCAAATCTGCAAGCTGGACTCTGTCTGCTCAATGGTTCCACTTTATTTAGTGTATCAAACACTATATTGAAATTTTGTTTATGTTTCTGCAGGCTGCTCAAATTTAGCGTCCTCTTTTTATTTAACATTTCATTACTAGCTACTATTACAGTTCTTAGTATATTATATACTTTCGATCTCCCCCTCTCTCTCCAGAAAGAATTGGCAAGATATAAGGAGATTATTTTTTTTAATGACTGCATGATCAAAACTCACTTAATGGGTATATGATGAAAATGATGATTTTATAAAGCACCATATGCTGAGAAAAATTCTTCTGTTGTCACTTACCTGCATGTTAGCCTCCATTAGAATTAGAAACTGGTATATATTTAAATTGTTAATGTTATTTAACATTTATTATTTTATTACAAATCTACATTTTACTTTTCATTATAATTTTATAAATAACATGTACATAGTTTTTAATAAAGAATAGTATAATTCTTCCATACCAGATATTTACCCATTTTTAGAAGTAATCACTTTCACCTGTATTTCCTTTAAATATTTACTGTGGATATCGTGCATATTCTAAGAAACAGCCTTATTTTCTAAAATAAACAAGACTATTCCACATGCATTTCTGAAAACATTTTCATACTAAAATAATGTAGATCTTTGTACATCTGCATATACATAAAATTCATTTAATATTAAGGCTGCATAGGGTATTCTGTATATGTTTAAAGAGTCATTTACGTGAAACCTTTCTTATCATTGTACTTTAGGTGTTTTCAATTTGTGACCATTATGAACAATACTGCAAAGGGCACACTTTTACATATATCTATGCAAATCCATACGAGTGTACCTATAGAACAGATCTCTACAAGTAAAAACACAAATTCAAAAAAAATATATAGGTACCTCTATGTAAACTGTAATATCCTTTATAAGAGACAAGATATGGAAGCAACCTAAGTGTCCATCAGTAGATAAATGGATAAAGAACATGTGGTGTGTATATACACACGATGGAATATTAGTCATAAAAAAGATGAAATACTGTCATTTGCAATAACAGGGATGGATCTTGAAGATATTATGCTAAGTAAAATAAGTCAGACAGAATAGAACAAAAACCATGTGATTTCACTTCTTATGTGGAATCTAAAACAAAAAAAAAAAAAAAAAAAAAACCAGAACAGAACAAACTCATAGAAACAGACAACAGAATGGTGGATACCAGGTAGGAAGGGGGGTTATCAGAGAATAAAGGGGTTAAGTATATGGTAATAAATGGAACCTAGAGTTTTGGTGGCGAGTACGCTATGGTGTATACCGGTATTGAATTGTAATGTTGTACACCTGAATTTATATAATGTTATTAACCAATGATACCTCAATAAAAACAACAACAAAGTGTCCCTTACATAATAAAAATTAGACCCTGTCTGCCATGTCTGATATTACCACATATTTCAGTTCATCTTTTATCTTAGTAGGTTTAGCATTATTATTTGACATCTGTATCTTCAAATGTTTATTCGCTTAAATTCACGTTTTATTTTTTATTGGTTATTGGATTCATATCTTACATTAGAGTCTTTCATAACATTTTTTTTTTAATTAGCAGACTGAAAGTTTCCATTTTTGGAGGGTTTTTTTTTTTTTTTCATTTAAGACAAGAAATACTTTATTATTCAAACCCATCACAGAAATGGACAGGTTGGGTCTTCAACAAAGCATCGTATTTAAAGCATAGCCAGTAATCATATATGAGAGTATATAGCTCTACATACAGATTAACTGATTAGATCATAACTTTTCAATATTTAAAACAGAATAAGCTTCCCTATAAAAACACCACCTTTGTGACATTTTAACTTTAGTATTCCTCTTCTTCTTCTTCATCCTTTCTTTCAACAGAATCGTACCAACCTCCTTCTAATCCTTAAGGGCAGCCATGTCCTCACGGCCCTCAGAAAAACTGTCCTTCCTCCCTGCTCTCACGCACATGCCAGTGAACAAAGGCACACTTAGCATACATCAGGTCAAACTTGTGGTCTAGGTGAGCTTGCCCTTAGCAACGGCTGTGGTATTGCTCAGCACGTACACAGCTTGCTGTACTGTGGCTGTATCTCCGCCAGGTACCACAGTGGAAGGCTGGTAATTCATCCTACCTTTGAAGCCAGTGAGGCATCAGCCCATCAACTGGATGATACACTTGGTCTTGATGGTGGCAATGACAGTTTTGACAGCTTTGGGAACCACGTCTCCATGGTATAATAGACAGTAAGCCATGTATTTATCATGGCGAGTCACATTTTACCATCTGGTTGGCTGGCTCAAAGCACACATTGGTGATCTCCGCTACAGAAAGCTGTTCATGTAGGCTTTCTCAGCAGAGATGACGGGGGCACATGTGGCCAGAGGGAAGTGGATGCAGACATAGGGCACCAGGTTGGTCTGGAATTCTGTCAGATTAACATTCAGAGATCCATCAAACCTCAGGAAAGCAGTAATGGAGGATACAATTTGACGCATCAATCTATTCAGTTTAGTATAGGTTGGGTACTCAATATCAAGATTTCTACGACAGATGTCATAAATAGCTTCATTGTCAACCATGAAGGCACAATCAGAGTGCTCCAGGGTGGTATGGCTGGTGAGGATGGAGTTGTAGGGCTCAACTACAGCTGTAGAAACCTGAGGGGTTGGATAAATGGAGAACTCCAGCTTGGATTTCTTGCCACAATCAGCTGAGAGACATTCCATCAACAGGGAAGTGAAATCAGAACCAGTACCCTCACCAAAGCCATAAAAAACCAAGAAGCTTTGAAGACCCGTGCATTGGTCAGCCAGTTTCTGAATTCGGTCCAGGACAAGGCCAATGATCTCCTTGCCAATGGAGATCAGTAACTATGCGAGCATAGTTACTGGCAGCATCCTCCATGCCTGTGATGAGCTGCTCCGGGTGGAAGAGCTAGCAGTAGGTGCCATTGCGAACTTTATTTATGACTGTGGGTTCTAGGTCTACAAACATTGCCCTGGGCACATGTGTGCAAGCACCTGTCTCACTGAAGAAGGTATTGAAGGAGTCATATCTCTTCTCCCATGGCCTTGTCCCTTGGCATGTGGCCATCAGGCTAGATGCCATGTTCCAGGCAGTATAGCTCCCAGCAGGCATCACCAGTCTGAACACCAGCCTGGCCATCGTGGATGGAGATGCACTCACGTGTGGCCGCTGCTTTGTGGCTGCCAAGTTGATGGGTGAGGAAGAGGAGAGGTTGTTGCTTCTTACAGAGCTACTGTTAGATAGTTGAGGTAAGAGAACCTCCGTTTTTGGAGTTTGATCATGGATTTATTCACCGTTTATTTTGTCCTGAAGCATGGGAAAAAATACTGTCTTTCACATTGTCCAACATCATGAGCACACCTGGCCCTCCGTCTGAACTCCGCTCCTTAGCTCAGTTAGTGAAGCTGATTTCCACTCCAGAAAGCTCTCTTGGACAACTCCATTTGCCTCAGTGTCCACACTATCCATGTCACAGTTTTTTCAGCTTTTGGTAAACATAACTAAGCGGAACCTGTCCATCGTCTTTATTAACACTGTATACAGTTTTGTTTTGTTTTGTTTTCAAAAGCACATCCCTGTTGGACTTCCTAGGGATTAGATTTTGGTATAAATAATTAGCTATTCTCTTACTTTCAGGTGATTTAGGATAACTTTCCTCTTTATGATACTTGGCCATCTCTAAATCTTCTCTCTTAAACAAAAGGAAAATTATCATAATGTCAAATCTATTCAATCTCCTTTGATCCACTGATAAGAATTTGTACAGATACAATTGATTCTACAGTTGGTGGCGAGCAGGATTTAGAGATCTGAAATCAGCTGTTACTTACACCACAGGCAGAAAGGAAAATTGCTGTCATAGCGAAGTCGTTAGCATCATAGCAACATATTGGAAAGAGAAAAAAGTGATGATTTCACATAGTATTCCCAAATCAAGGCACTTAATAGAAAATGACATCGCTGTTTCTTATTTGATGCTGAAATCTTTCTCACTATTTCTTTGGATTTAGTATTAGGTTCAATTGTTTGCTTATTGTTCCATGTTAAAACCTAGAATTGGTCCAATTACCAATTCAGATTCAATGCATGTATCTGAGATTGAACTAAAGAGCTTAAATAGAAAGAGGTTTATTTTCTTAAAGAAGGGTTTGGGATTGGCAGGCCAGGGTGAATCATGAGGTCTGCTCCATCTCACTTAGCAAGAAGATTTCTATCTATGGTTGGAAGTGGCTGATGCATCTGCATTATAGGCGGCAAGAAAGGAAGATGGCAGTGGGTGAAATATGTGTGCCAGCAATGTCTTTTTGTCAGAAAACCTATATCTTTCCTGGAAGCTTCGCCCATTGTTCTCCACTTACATCTGACCAGCTAGAATTAAGTCACGTGTCCACTCCCAGATGAAAGGGAGTGATGAGAAGTAGACATTTAACTCTGTATAGGGTCACCCTGAACAAAACTGAGTTCTCTCAGTATCACAGAAGGGGAGACTGAATATTAGATAACTTACAGTATCTACCTAAAGGAAAGAGGCATAATCCTGTTATTTGTAAAAATGCCATATTTTTGTGTAAATGTGTATATCCAACAGAACACTAACTGCCTTAGATCAGCAGGTGCCTCATGTATCAGGACTACAACACTGTCTTCTAATTATTGCCTCTGCTTCCAGGTTCATCCCCCGAAATCTCTGACAATAGAAGCTGGAAAACTTTTATGTAAAATGCAACATGAAAAAATATTTTAGGCTTTGCAAATCAGTCTTCATTGTGACTACTCGACTCTGCCATCACAGTGACCAAAGTACCACAGGCAATATATCAATAAATGAGTGTGACTGTGTTCCAGTGAAACGTTTTTATAAAACAAACAGCAGGATGAATTTGTTTTCCCTGTCACTGTTTGATGATCACTACTCTACAATATTACTAGCTTTTTTTAATTCTAAAATCAGAGTCAATGCAAATATCGCCTATACTTAAGTACCAAATATAAAGTGAGTTTCTCCCTCCTCTAACTTTTATATCACCTTCTATAACATTCACATTCCATGTGCATTAGATGCTAATATAGTGATTTATGTATCTGTTTTCCCACAGTAATGAGTTCACACACACACACCCAATATAATTTCCAATATTCTGCCTATGGCTTGCCATACTCTTTCAATAGACTAATGCCTAGAACCACAAGAAGTAAAGACTTAAAACATACTCTGTTGTGTTCTTTTTCTCTATTACTTTCAGATATTAAGTATTTCTCCATTAACCACACTCATCTCAGTAAAAGAATTTAAGAATCCTAGCTATTTCCCATTCCTATCCTTTGACTTGTGCCTAAGTCCTCACACTACAGCCTCCACCGTGGTAATTCCTTTACACCTCATGGTTCTTAGATTGTACAGTATCTTTTAGCATCCTCAGATGTACTCATTTAGATTGAAGTCTGTGTTCACACACACACTCACATATATATATTTCAGAGTAGATTGCTGATTACTTTTTCCTGTCCTTATCTTTTTCTTTTTGATCTCTTTTCTGATTAATTTCATCTATTTTCAATTTTAACTATTTTCTAACATATTTTTTCTAGATAAGAGAATAATATACTTTTGGTGTCCTTCTTCAAATATTTCTTTCACTTAACTGACAGATGAACCATGTTTTGACGTAAGCTGTAAAAGGTATTCAATTGCTGACCAAAGTCAATATCTGATGTGATAAATATAATAATGCCAATACATATTTTTAGTAAGAATTTTTGTTAATCTAAAAGTTTTTATTTTTTTTCATTTTTTAGCTTTTAAGAACTTTCCCAGAACTTACATAGGTTTCTTATTCGATTAGCCGTTCCTAGAACTCAGAAAATCTATTAAACTTGTAAGTTTAGTGTACCTTTCACTTCAAGAAAATAATATTGTTCCTCACTTTTATCTGCTCTATTTTGCTCTCTGAGAACATATGGTAATTACACGATAAGTCTAATGAACATATCCTCTAAGTCAGTGGTCCCCAAACTTTTTGGCACCAGGGACCAGTGCTCCTATGAGAATCTCATGCATGATGATCTGAGGTGGAGCTGAGGCGGTGATGCTAACCCTAGGGAGCAGCTGTAAATACAGATGAAGCTTTGCTCTCTTGCCCACTGCTCACCTGCTGTGGCCTGGTTCCTAACAGGCCACCAGGCCCCGGGGTTTGGGGAACCCTGCTCTAAGTGCAATTTTTCCTCACAATTTTCATATTTTTGTACTTCTGCTCTGATTCTTAGCTACTTCTTTCCATTAAGTATATTCTCAAGTTCCAGAGCAGTAATTTTGGTCTTATGAGTGACCATCCATGCCTCAATCCATACATAAAGTTTTTTGTTGTTTACTTATTTATATAAAAAAAAATGTGGCTTTGAGTTACAGAAATCTCTTTGTAGTGTCCTTAAAACACTAGTTCTCTTATTATCTACTCTTTCTTGGTAGTGACTGCTCTGCCTAGTTTTTTTCTCTCTTGCACTTTGTCTGCTATGGTTATGGTTGTTTCCTGGCATTTCTTAGGGATCTTATGCAGCCCCTGGAACTCCTTACCAGCGGCATTCTCACAAGGATAGAATCATAGAGTTTTTTTGCTTTTGTCAGACAGAAGGAGGGAGGCAGATGGGCTATAAGTCCCTTGATCAAGTGCTGGGAGGAAGCCTGTTTAGAGTTTCTACACAAACTCTCAGCTGCCAGTGTTAAGGGCGTTCAGATTCTCAGTCTGCACTCATTTTTCCTCAGAGACCAATGAGCCTGAGTCTGGGCCTCCCCCAGGTCTCTGAGGCGGGTCCCTGTGTTCTACTCTGGTCCAGAGATAGCCAGTTTGATAATTGCTTTCTCCTCTGAGATTTTCTTCAAGAAGTACTTAGTGTCTCTTTCCAATCTGCTTCCCCAGCAGCTTCAGGAGCTACCTGCCTAGCTCAAGAGACCTAAAATAGGCTGGAATTGGGAAAGAAGAAACTACCATTTTCCATTAAAAAACCCTATGTATATAAGATAAAGGATGCTAACTAAACTTACTGTGGTGATCGCAGTAAGTTTAGAAATAAATTGTCATTATGCTATACACCTTAAAGTTATAGATTACTAGATGTCAGTCACAGCTCAATAAAACTAAAAACGTTTCCAAAAATATTTTTATGTATATATCCAATATACAGTGATTTGATTAATGATGATAATAACCTTAATGTAAAATCACACTCATATATACACAGGAAACTTAAAGATATGCAATCTTTACTCGAAAAATGTGGTCTAAATCCAAGTTTAAAGACTCATAAAATAGTAAAAAATTATTATGATAGCTGAACTTAACTACACTTAGAAATTCATCATATGAGATAAAAACTAAGTAAAAGAGCTGGATCACAGATATTAGCAAGAGGCAGGAAAGGCCCAGATCATCAGGGTGACTGAAGACCTAGATTACAACTTATTAAATGCAATGTAAGCTCTGCACTCAGAAGAATCTAGATTCAATTTCTTCATGGTCATTTTCTAAATATGTGAATTGGGAATGTTACTTAAGTATTGTATGCCAGTTTTATATCTTTAAAGTAGTATTCAAAATACTTTGCAAAGTTGTGGTATATTTAAAAGTAAATAAAATATGCAAATGCTTAGGAGAATGTGAAAATTTTAATTGCTTAATGTGGCTATTACTTGTACTATTAATACTATTATAATTAGGTAATAAACTGCAAGTTTAAAAGACATAGCAATAGATTTCCAACATTATACTGTCTTTCTTTATCTATGAAAATTTTCTCTTTGAATGTGTTTGTATGTTCTTTACAATATGCATAAAATATTTATGTGGTCAAAAACACATGTCAATTAAACAAGAATTCTAGGTCTTTTCTGATTTATGATAGTTTTCTTTTGATATGAAACCATTACTTACACTTATAAGTTCAGAAATTAATTTTAATAAACATTGGAATAGTTTGAACTAATATTCTTTAATAGTTTAGGCCATAGAAAATTATTGAAATTTCTGGGACTATTTCAAATTTCTCCATATTGACACAAAAAAATTAAAATCTTGTCTTCAAAAGATGATTTTTGATTCTCAAAATACATTAAGTCAAAGTATAAAAATGATTTTCCTTACCCATATCTGACATTTCGGGCACAGTGACAATATACGGTCCATCTGTGAACTTCGGAGCATTGTCATTGATGTCTTGCACTTTGATGATGAACTCAGACTCAGGCTCAAGAGGTTTGTTTGTTCGTCTGTCAATAGCCTGGGCATGAAGCACATAGTGGGTCTTCTGCTCTCTGTCTAGGCTTTTCGTTGAGTGGATGTCTCCAGTGGTATCATCAATGATAAATATAGTCCCAGCACCTTCTCCAGTAAGGATATACTTGACAGACCCATCACCTTTGTCAGAATTGGAGTGCAGCTATAAAATAGAAATGAAATAATTTCACATGCAATTATATTTCAGCCTTGCATGGTATTCTTTGAAAATTGCCTATGTATAATTCAATATTTAGTTTGATTATGACTTTTCGATGTCCTGTATTTTATTAGAATCATTTATTTTTTCTGAAAATTTTCTCTATATGCTGTTTATATGAATATTTTTATTATGATGTGTAAAATAATCCAATTATTGATTTAAGAGAAAATAATAAGTAATACTTATTAATAGCAAAAACAACAGCCCTTGGTGTCATTCTACTAAAAGAATATTTTACTAACTACATGGAATAGAATTGGAAAAATAAATTACCAGTAAATCACTTGTAGAGATACTGTTTTCATACTTGTAGTAAAAATGCATTAAAAAAAAATTTAATTGTTTGGCATTCTATTTTAATGTTAAAATTAAAAAAAAATGTATGGTAGGACAAATTGAAATACAAATTAATTATTAAAATATCCACAAAAGAGGCCTTTGTTTGTCACAGAGGTATTAACTTTATAATTTAAAATTTTTTTCTAATTAATCATTACACTTAAAATTCAAAAACAAAACAAAACTGTGGTAGAATATTTCCTTTCCTTAAAGATTATAAAAAATTTAAAAATTTAAAGAGTAGTAAAGATTTAATCAATAAGTAGACTCTGATTCTTAATTAATTGAGATACACTAGTAAATTGTCATTTATTAAAATGATGAATATCCTTTGAACAGATTTTAGAATAGCAACATTTCAGCAAAGAAGAGTTCTTTAATAAGAGTGATAAATAAGATTAAGATGATTTTAAATTTCCTTTTTGTTATTTACATATGAGTAAATGCTTTTCAACTGTATAGTTCATATTTAATATTCTACTATAAATTACAATGTCAAAATTCAGTTAAATATTTTCATAAGTGTCACTACTATATTTCTAGCTAGAAACAACAGCAGTATTTTCTCATATCACAACAATATATTTGAAGAATTCTTTCTCCCAAGAGATATGGACAGTAATCCTTCCTATGAAACCTTTTGGTCACTTAACCTACACTACTTACCTTTTTCTCACTTCTGACCTTGGACACACTGAAAAAATATAACCTGTTCATATAGCATTTTGATTCCCTGCCATAGTAAAGTGAAAATTTTGAAAGTTTATTTTAAAATCTCTGAACTCTTAGAATACTTTTTTTAAAAAAGATAAAATACAGAAAAATACAATACAATATGAGGAAAGGACAATTTTTATAGAAAAAAACAACTGAAACATAAATCATAGGACATCAGAAATAATTTTACTTCTTTCTTGAAAACACATAAGACATAAATAGGAATACACTTTTAATGAAAATCACTCAGCAAAATTTAACAACTCATTTCAAAACTGCTTTGGGGGAGCTTTTATAAAAGGAAGCAAAATACATTAGGAAAATATAAAAATAACATAGCTTTCAAAGATTCATACTTCATTAAAAATTTAACTACAAACGGAGAATACAGATTGCATGGAGATAGTTGCATGCATGTATGAAAATGTATTTATTTCTTTATGTCTGTTGACATATCATTTTAGCACCTAGAAGAAAAGATTTATGATTTATGAAGTGGATACCTACAAAATACTGATAGGCAGCCTGTTTTGTATTCTCCCAAAAAGTATCAATTCATTACCAAAACATAGCAAAGTAAAGCAACAAATTCATTCAACAAATGTTTTTAGGACCTTTTCTAGAACACTCTTCTTATTAAGTCAATAAGAGGTAGATCATTTTATTAGCTATTGTATAGTACATATAAATTATAAATCTATATTATACATACACACATATATATGTGTATATACATACATATGTATACATCTAATTAACTAAAAACACTTTGGGGGAAAAATTGTGACTTCTAACAACTAATTTCAGAAAGACAACAATAGTTGTAATCAAGTCTTATCTTCAGGACATAGTCACATATTCTTTTATGTTTTTAGTGAGGTTAACCTGATATTATTTAGTTTTGGATTAAAAGTTCTTATAAAGAAGAAAGGGCTTATCTATGTAGACCATCAACAGAGGTTAAAATAAATAGTAAACTTGTCAATCTACAGAATCTATTAAAAAGATTATATACTCTATTCTTTATGTACATTTTGTTAAGTAATTCAAATAAAAGAAAAATTCCAGTAATTTTATTGATTTATATTTTAAGATTTGGACCTGGTTCTATAATAAAAGGTTTTAGAATTAATAAATCACTTAGTCTAAATGTTTCAGAAGTTATATTCGATTTGAAAATAGACATGCAATACAATCAGTGAATTGGAATTTAGAAGTATCTATATTGTTGAATAACATTGTGTTATATAAAAATATTATAAAATATATTTGAATTATATTAGTTGATAATACACAGTTTGAGTGTTTAAATAATGTAGATCATCATTTTATTAATAGATTATTTACTCTCTCAGCTGGCCTGGTTGAGACTTGAAAGGATTGGTTCCATGAAACACTAATGGGAAACCAACTAAGTTGCATTTGGTCAATTGATTAGTAGTTTATATGATTATGTCAATAATCACTTGTGAAGCAAACAAGTTATGCACTCTCAGGACTACCTCTTCTATATCATATCTGTTCTCAAATATCCAATTTTTTTTGCAACATATGATCTGCAACAGAGATGCCTGAGAGAAACGTTGGCTATATTGTGTTGTTTTCCTTAGTAAGTGGGTTTTAAGATCCTGGAAGGGCACATCTTTTATATCAGATTTTGTAAGGCAGGAAATGATGACTGAGTGAATGAATGCATGAATGAATGGAATTGGTGAGGAGTAATGCTAATATCAGAGACAGAACTCTTAAAACAGAAAGAAAGCTCATCAATACAGATAATCACAATAGAAACGTGTTATCTTTGAATGTTGTCAACCATATGATTTCACTCATAGGTGGTATGTAAAACTAAAAGTAACAAATGAACAAGACAAACAAAAACTCATTGACACAGACAACAGTTTAGTGGGTACCAGAGGGAAAGGGGAAGTGGAGAGGTAGATATGAGTAAAGGAGGTCAAATATGATGACAGAGATTTGACTTTGAGTGGTGAACACGCAATGCAAAATACATATGACATATTATTGAATTGTACACTTGAAACATATAATTGTATTAACCAAAGTTGCCCCAATGAATTTAATGATAATAATAAAATAATGATGATAATAATAAAAATACAAGTAAAATCTGAAAAAAAATCAGAGTAGAGCATATAAAGTAGAAATTCTCTGGTTATATACAAGATATTGATTTAGTAACCAGTAAAATTGCATTGTAAATTTAGGTAGTATATTATTTAAGAGATATTTTTGACATTTTTACATTAAATATGTAAAAATACTTGGAAGATAATTGATTTTAGTCACATACAATGAACACTCTTTAGCAGACAGTTTAGAAATACCACAAAAAGAGCAGTAGCAGGGTCTTATCATAACACACATTGGTGGGAATATACTTTTAGAGTCATGGATTTTACAAAATGAGTGATATTTTTATGCTGAAGGACAGATGTTGCTCAAAAAGAAGAATAGATAATCCCTGTGTGTCTGATCACATAAAAAAGCAGGGTTAATTAACTGCACTTTAGAGACTAGAAAAGGCGAGGAGAATGAAGGAAGAGAGAGAAAAAAAATGTAGTTACCCAAGTAAAGCAAAATGAATATTTCTCTGGCATTACTTCAATAAATTGACTCTTTCTCGATGTTAAGTAGTAACCTATGGCACTTAGAAAGCCAATGTGACTCACATGAGTTCCTCCAAGAAAACTATTCACCCTAGAACACATTAGGGTCAGGACAAAAAAACATATATAGCTTTTACTCTAATACAGAATTCTTCACAAAGATAATATTCTATCCCTGGGGGAAGAATAACTGTAAAAGGTTAAGAACATGGTGGCAGAACAATTAATTTAAAAAGTTGCTTTTAGTTAGGACTTTAAGCTATGCTAAAATGATAGGTCACTGACTTAAAATTATAGAATTTTGAACTACAAAATTTATCTACATTTTTATGAGTAGGAAATTTATATTTACAACATTCCAGTAGAAGCCAGATATAAAGTCATAAATATCATATACTAATCCCATTATTATCACTTTCTCCAACACATAAAACACAATTAATACAATGTGAAGATCATAGGAAAGATATGTCATTGGAACTTATTATGTATTCTTCATTCCAGAATGTGTTATATTTTAAACTGTGAAACAAAACTCAACTGAACTATTAATAAGTGGTTGATGTGAAAAAAAATACTAATCAAATAATACGTTTCTTGATCACTAACACATGAGTCTCTTTGTGTAAGAAAAATACATAACCATTAGTTTTAACTTTGTATCAATTAATATGTAAAATGTTATGGCAAAAATGGTATCAATAAAGTACTTTGTTCCACCATAAAGCTAACATTAGTCAATTAAAAGGTTAATAAACTAGATGAGGGTAAGGGAATAGGTATACAGTTGTTTTGCTAGAAACATCAGAGGTCTTTGTCAAATATGTATAGTTCTGTTTGGTTTCAGTTTTTAGCTTTTAATTTCTTTACAAGTATTATTAGACAGAAGAAAACTTGTGATTGACCAGAAGGAGGGCATAAAGAGCAGGAAGCAGCACTAGTTTGAATATGATATACCCTGAATCCAAGATTGAGAATATTAATGTGTGTGTGTGTGTGTGTGTGTGTGTGTGTGTGTGTGTGTGTGTGTGTGTGTTCGTGTTACATACCACTGAGTTGGTTCCAACTCTTGGCAACCCTATCAATGAGTAATGTCCACAATATCCTGTCCTCCACAACTCTGCTTAACCCCAGCAGACTCATGCCTACTATGGAGTCCATCCATCTCTTATTTGGGCTTCCTCTTTTCCTGATGCTTTCTATTTTTTCCAGCACCAGTTATTTTATAAAGAACCCTGATTCTCATGTTGCAACAAAAATAGGACAGCTTCAGTGTTATCATTTTTCACCTCTAATGATGTTTCAATCTTAATTCACTCTAGGGTCCACTTGTTCATCTTTCTGGTGTTTCAGGGTATCTGCACAGCTCTCCTCCAACAGCATATTTCAAACACATCATTTCCCCCCCCGCCCCATTAGCCTTCTTACTGTCACACTTTCATATCTGTACAGTGTAATTGAGAGAACAGAGTATGGATGATCTTAGCCGTGGTTTCTAATGGTATAAGATGAAAAATTGTAAAATATCTCTAAATTTTGAAGTTGCCATAATTCCATTCCAATCAGCTTTACTTTTGAGAGTCCCACTAGGTGTGCCAAATACTTGGACACTGCAGGAGGCAATCAGTAGTTGAGAATTTCACTATTAATTGTTGGGATGCCTCAAAAAAGAGATCAATTGATTAAATTTGGAATGAGATATATAAGGCACAAAAGTACCTATTCTCTATAAAAAATAATGCCTACTTTTATCTCTCAATCAAAATCTATTTGAAAAAAAAAAGATGGCTCTGGCAGTTACATTTTTAAAAAACTCCAGAGCACACTAAACGTTATTAAATTCCAGAAAATTACTGTCCCAAACCCATTCAAGTGTGTCGTGATTTCATCTCCATTAAAACTCTGTCATTTTTGTTTATTTTAACTCTTTCCTTTGGAAAATTCATTTGACAATAAAATATATCATTGTTTGATTCAGCAATCACTTTTAGGAGCCTGTCCATCTAACATATAGTTTGAGAGTGCCCACCACATGTTGTTCATGATGCTCAGTGATGGGGCATCAAGAACAAGCAGTGAGATCCCAGCGCTGGTAAAGTCCACACTGATTGTAGTGGGGAGAAGCAGCCAGGAATCAGAAAACAATATTGAAAAAAGAACAAAGTGGGAAGACTGGATATTCTACATTTTGAAACTTACTACCAAGCTACAGTGATCAATTCCATGTGGTTCTGGGATAAGGATAAACATATAAATCAATGAAATAGACATGAAAGCTCAGAAATAAACTCATACTTTTATGGTCAATTGAGTTGCAATAGATGCAAAGATCATTTAATGGAGGAAGGAATAAACTTCCCAAGAAATTTTGAAGAGACAACAGGGTAGCTATATATATGCAAAAGAATAAATTGCATCCCAAGCTGACTTCATATACAAAAATCAATTCAAAGTGAATTAAAAAAAAAAAAAAAGTCCTAAGTGTAAGAACTAAAACTATGAATATCTTAGAAAAAAACAAATTTTCTAAAAAAATTTTAGAAAAAAAGCAAATTTTGTAGCAGTACACTTGGCAATGCTTTCTTGAATTGACACCAGAAGCATAAGCAACCAAAATAGTATATAAGTTGAACTTTATGAACATTAAAAACTCTTGTGTTTCAAAGCATACTTTCAAGAAAGTGAAAAGAAAATTCACAGAGTGGGAGAAAATATTTGCAAACTATATATCAAAGAAGGGTATTGTATTAAGAATTTATAAATACATTTAACAATAAAAGACAAATAGGCTAATTGAAAATGGACAAAGAATTTAAATACACATTTCTCAAAAGAAGATATATGGATAACTGATAAGAATATGAAAAAGTGATATTAAAAGAAGATATATGGATATATGGAATTCCTTAGGGAAATGCAAATTAAAACCTCAAGCTATCACATCCATAAGGAGCTCTAAATATTTTTAAAGAAAATAGAAAAAAGCATGTGAATTTCAAGAATGGTTCTAATGTAACTCAGTAATTAATGTAACTTAATGTAATTTACTCAGTACAAATTCTTCAAAAATTCTAGGAAAGGAGGCTGATGAATCTTCAAAATTCCAATAGCAAGATGTAAGCTAAGAAAGCTACTCAGGTGCAAATATATCCTGACTTTAAAGTAAAAAAGTGTAACGATGATGCAGACTGCAGAAGGAAAGAGTCGAAAGGGTGGAGTGAAAATGTAAATTACTCCTACATCCTGTGACCTAATCAAGGAACTTGTAAGATTTACCTGACTGAATTGCAAAATTTTTAGGAACCATTGTTCCTTTGTTTCTCCAATTTTACCCTCTTTGAATATACATGTTTTATGCCTATCCGACCATGTGTGTTTGATGTGCAAATAACGTCTTCATAATTTTGCAGAATTAAAGACCAAGAAAGACTATATTCAAGGTTATAGTTTATGCCTAAAGACCTATACCCAAAGAGCCTCAACCACACCTAGACTTGAATTGGATGATGAGATTCTGGAGTTTGAGCTAACACTATAAAGGGATCACGCTTGTGAGGACCCTGGGTGGGGATAAGTATATTTGATGGGAGGAATATGAATCACCCCGAGGAAGACTAGGATAGGTAGCTAGCTATTGGAATTACCCATAATGATTACTGTCTCTTGCTGTTTCCATACATATGTAACTTCCTTTCCTTGAGTTAGGGTAGGACACAGTAACATTAATTAGACAAAAGCACAGGGTTATCATTT
The DNA here is from genome assembly GCF_000151845.1 of Pteropus vampyrus. Classification (NCBI taxonomy): domain Eukaryota; kingdom Metazoa; phylum Chordata; class Mammalia; order Chiroptera; family Pteropodidae; genus Pteropus; species Pteropus vampyrus. The sequence continues at coordinate 1,989,590 of NW_011888808.1, forward strand.
TCAAAAATAGGTTAAAAGACGTTGACTTTAGTCATGTTTGCCTGCTCTTGTTACCTATAACTCTCTGTTGCTCTCTTTCTTTCCTGGAGTTCTGAGGGAAGCAAGTTGCCATGCGTGAGAATTTCTATGAAGAAGCTCGCATGGCAGGAAACTGATGACTCTAGTGTGGACCTGAGACATGCTAACAGACATGTGAGTGAATCTGAGCATGGATTTTCTGCAAAATTTAGACTTGAGATGATTACAGCCCCAACAGATAACTTGATCATAGCCTCATGAGACATTCTGATTCAGAGACACCCACAGAAGACATGTCTGAATTCCTGAACCACAGAAATTATGAGATCGTAAATATTTGTTGCTTTAAGCCACTGAATATTTGGGGAATAGTGATGCCTAAGTTGGTTTCTCAAAACAGTATGCTAAATGAAAAAAGCCAAACACAGAAAAAGCACATATGTTTTGGTTCCATATGTATAAATGTATAGACCAGAAAATCTAAACTGGAGAGATTAAATCAGACGTTGTTAGGATTAGGGGTGCAAGTGATTGCCTGCAATATTTTTGTTATCTTTATGAAGATGGTTTACAGAGTTTTCAAATGTCTTCAAAGTATGTACTTTTTATATGTTGAATATATGTCATGTAAAGTGTACCTCTTTTTTAGTGTTAATAATTATGAATACCAAATTACTTAAGCATCAAAGTATACTGCAATGGCTGCTATATAAATACATAATTATCAATATAGTATCCCTGCAGTTGAGCTTACAGACTAAAATGAAATGCAAAAAGAATGCTATAAGTCTACATTTCTTTAGAATTGGCTATTTTGGCAAAGAAGCAAGGCAAAATGAACTATCATTTCAAGTACAATGTTAATAAGGCTTTGAACATGAGCCAAAGAATGTTTTACTTGTACCCAGACATTTCTCCCATTTATATTAGGCTTGGTAAAAATAGAGCATGTACATATTCTATAAGAACAATGAATTATTTCAAATTGCTTTGTAGGACTTGAAACCAGATTTGAAAATGAAAAGTATGCCATCATATACCTTAGTCGATAAAGAAATATTCAGATTATTATTCATTCTGTATTGCCTTTGTGGGATTTGCTTAGATAATCTTTCTTTAAGATGTCCCTTTCATCACTTATAAAATTAGGGTCTTATAATTAATCAAGATCTTGAGGAAACTAGAGTGATAGGACCTAATTGTCACTTTTTTGCTACCCCAAATCCCTACATTTATTTTGCACTTAATATATCCCTCTCAAATGTCCATGTCTTAATCCAGAGAACCTATCAATTTTATTTAACATGAAAAAAATGAACATTGCACACACGAAAAAAATGAAGGGAAAATAATTAATTCTAGATTATCCCATTGCGCTCAATGTAATCACAAGTGCTTTTGTAAGAGAAAAAAGCAGGCAGGAGAGTCAGAGAAAAGGTATGATTTAGAGAAGCAGAGATGACAGGGAGGAAGGGCAAGAGATGGAGGGAGAGAGAAAGAGGATTTGATAGATTTGATTTGAAGACGTTATTCTGCTTTCCTTAAAGACTGAAGAACTGGCTATAAACCAAGAAAAGCAGGCAGTTTCTAGAAGCTTAAAATATCCTCCCCTAGAGCCTCCAGAAGGAATGCAGCCATTTCGACACCTTGATTTTAGGACTTGTGAATTCTAGAGCTGTAAGTAAATAAATTTGTGCTATTTAAGCCATAAAATGTATGATAACTTGTTATAGCAGTATTAGAAAAATTATATAGTTTTTGTTACATATATGATACATTTTATATGATATATTTTAGCATGTATCATATATCCTGCTAAAAATTGACATATAGTTTATAGTAATTCTATGAGGTAGCTATTACTATTGTCCCCATATTTTTAAATGAACATATTGAATCTCATTATTAGTTAATTTGCCCATGGCTACCAAGCTATTAAGAGAAGTTGGACTTAAACCCCTCTAAGTTTAACTTCAGCACCTGGACTCATATTTTAGTCAAATGACACATTGCAGATATACAAACACAGTTACTGAAAAGTTTAAATGTACAAAACTGTAGATACATTTCACATCATCTGCAACAGTCAAACATTAAATCAACATTTAAGAGAACAGCAGACAAATGTCCACATGTATACACACATATTAAAAAAAGAGAAAGAGAAAAACAAATAAAGAACTTTCTGGAGAGATATTTAGAAACCTTTCCCTACACAACAAGATCCAGGGTATTAATCACTTGAAGATAATGCTTGTCTTCAAGAATTCTTTCAAGACAACATGAGTTTCAGATGGTGGAGAAGTGATAAGAAGCTAAAGCATAGAAAAATGTCTGAATTTCAGACCCTAGCAGCTAGGGCTCAGAATTCTTGGAGTCTGGATGGGACTATCTGAGTGTCAAAGTGGTGCCCAGAGGCAAGGAGGAGGATGCTAGAAGGCAGGGCTGGAGCAACAGTGAATGGGAGAAGTCAGTAGCCAGAAGGGACAATAAGCCACAATGGACTAACATGTGGATTCCCGTGACAAACTAGACTGTGAAGATGAGGATGTTTGGAATGGTTACTACACTAGTTCTTTGCTAAAATTATAGGGAGGGTGTTAAGTTGAAGCATTCAGGGAGAGTGAGGCAAGCCCCAATTACCAGCTGAAACAGAGGCACACACTCTATAGAATAAAGTTTCACCAAGCAGGGCCCACAGGAATACTACCCATAAAAACTAAGCATGTCCTCACAACAAAAGATATGAAGCACATGAAAAGGCAGACCATCACAAGTGAGAATCAAAGCTGAGAAACAACTGATTTTTAATGATCAAAAACTGCAGATGTGCATACTACAGAAAAATTATACTGCATACAAAATAATTAGAGAAAAAAAGGATACCATTACAAAGATGCTTGAATGATAAGAAACCGTCAAGAAACAGAAGACATTTAAAAAAATTACCATCTGGAAAAGAAAAATATTACATGAATAAAATTTTTAGTGGATGAATTAAACAGTAGATTTGACATAATAGAGGAAATAAAAGTGAACTGAAAGGTAATGGTATAATGAGTTGTATCAAAGTGGGAGGAAAAGTGAGTTTTCTATCTCCCAAATGTATCCTTATTTCTGGAAATCACTAAAGGGCCAGCATTATGTATCAGATTTTAGGAGACTTACCATTTATGCAGAGGAGGAGGACTTATTGACTAGAGTAGGAATTGAGATAGATGCAAAGCATGGGAAACTATCTATTTCTTATGTATTTAAATGATCTGTTCATAGGTACTCGACTCGATACTGAAGAAAAAAGAAGAAAAACAATGAAGAAAAAGAGGAATAGATAGAGAGAGGGAGAGAAAAAGGAGGGAGAGAGGGGAAAAATTCATTAAGGAACCCATGACAATACTATAGTCAAATTAAAAATGAGGGGAAAAAATGGAGTAACAAACAGTGTTACATTGTCGGTGGGCTATTTTAGAAATCGAGTAGATATAGAATAGTTGGGTTATAGCCACATAAAGTAAGCCCATTGACTTTTATCTTATGTAACAACAAGCTATTATTTTTTTTCTTGATTCAGTGATACCGTATTAAAATATGACTGTATGTGTGGGTGTTTTGGAATATGACATCTTTATAGTATTGAACAATGTAAATATCCTATAATTTCTATGTCTCACTTG
>NW_011888808.1:1993331-1996374 GCF_000151845.1 Pteropus vampyrus
CCCAAATGTATCCTTATTTCTGGAAATCACTAAAGGGCCAGCATTATGTATCAGATTTTAGGAGACTTACCATTTATGCAGAGGAGGAGGACTTAATGACTAGAGTAGGAATTGAGATAGATGCAAAGCATGGGAAACTATCTATTTCTTATGTATTTAAATGATCTGTTCATAGGTACTCGATACTGAAGAAAAAAGAAGAAAAACAATGAAGAAAAAGAGGAATAGATAGAGAGAGGGAGAGAGAAAGGAGGGAGAGAGAAGAAAAATTCATTAAGGAACCCATGACAATACTATAGTCAAATTAAAAATGAGGGGAAAAAATGGAGTAACAAACAGCGTTACATTGTCAGTGGGCTATTTTAGAAATTGCGTAGATATAGAATAGTTGGGTTATAGTCACATAAAGTAAGCCCATTGACTTTTATCTTATGTAACAACAAGCTATTATTTTTTTTCTTGATTCAGTGATACCATATTAAAATATGACTGTATGTGTGGGTGTTTTGGAATATGACATCTTTATAGTATTGAACAATGTAAATATCCTATAATTTCTATGTCTCACTTGAAAAGCATGAATAATAACAATTAAGATAGTCATAGAGATAAAGAGTCGTAAAATGCCGGTAAATTACTTATTCTAATGGTCAGTAACAAAAAAAAAAGTGTTTCAAAAGTAGATTATATTAATAAAATGTTATATAACATAACAATTATTGACATGTTTGATACAAGTTTTGAAGAAGAAAATGCAAATATAAAGCAAAAACAGGTTAATATGGATACCTGTGTTGTTTTTCCTATCTTCTACACAATGTATATTAAAGATGATATAAGTTCACAGTTAGAAAGCAATGGAATTTTGGTAGGTTACTCATTATGAATAGAGCTCAAATGTACCATTATGCTGGGACAGATGATGTCTAAATAATCTGAGATGAACAATGGAAGTGTCACATGGCTCAACTTGGACCTCTATGTACTTATCCAGAGCATCTAAAATATATAGGATGAATAATCAGGCATTATGTTAAAAGAAACATTAGGGTTTAAATTATTGGCATTATTATGGGTGAATTAGAATGAAATAGTATTGAGATGAAAGATATTTCTCAATGGTTAAAGAAGAAATAGATGGAGAATCACCAAATAAATATAATTCTAAATTATTATCTTTAGTTTCTTCTAGTTTTCTAAAGTAAAGAAGTAAAGTAGGTTTAGACTAATCTTTAGTTTCTTCTAGTTTTCTGAAGTAAAGAAGCAAAGTAGGTTTATATTTGTAGTTTTTACAAAACAACTGAGCTCTTTATAAAGATCGTTTAGAAATATAACTTGCTATTAGGGAAGAGATAGAGAACATCATTCAAATTCCACAAATTGTAGAAAGAGAAAAAGGAAATAATATGAACAACTTTATTTCAATAAATTCAACAACTCAAATGAAATAAATTCCTTGAAGCTAAACATTACCAAACATCACTAAAAAATAGATAATACAAATAGCCCTATACCTATTAAAAAATTGAATTTTCAGTTAAAACTTCTTCGTGCCCTCCTCCACCAAAAACTCAATCAAACAAAAGCATCTTTACGCTTAACTAGTAAACTCAATCAAACATCAAATATAAAATAAAATAATACCAATTTTTACTCAAGCATTTCCAGAAAATTGAAGAGGATGGACGAATATATTTTCCAACTCATTCTGTAATTTATTCACTATTTTCATACCAAAATAAGACAAAGATACTACTAAAGAAGTACAGGTAAATATCACACATAAACATAGATAAATTCTAAAAAATATATTAGATAAATATTAAATTTTAAATGAAACAGCAATATATTAAAAATCTAAAACATCATGGCCAAGTCAGAGTATCGCAGGAATGTAATGTAAATTTAACATTTGAAAATCAAATGTAATCCGCTGTATTAAAAAAACTAACAACTAAAAAATATATAAATATTTCAATAGACATGTTTAAAGCATTTTCCAAAAATCAACATCCATTTCTGATTAAAAAAAAAGAGCCTATGAACAAACTAAAAATAGAAGGAAACGTATTCAACCTGAAAACGGCTATCTATGAAAACTTACATCTAACTTCATGATTAAATGTGAAAAATAATATATTTACCCCCTAAGACCAGGAACCCACAAAATGTATGCTATCACCACTTGCATTTAACATTTTACTGGACGTTTTAGCCAAGAAAATAAGACAAAAAGATAAATAAAAAAATCTATGGCCATGCTACCCTGAACAAGCCCAATCCCATCTGATCTCCGAAGCTAAGCAGCGTTGGGACTGGTTAGTATTTGGATTAGAGACCACCTAAGAAAACCAAGTGCTGTAGGTATAAAAAATAAAAAAAATAAGGGATTATAACTGTAAATAATCCTATTAAATTTACAAAACAAATGCTATTAGAATTTATATATCAGTTTAGCTAAATGTAAGGATAAGAGACAAAAATAGAAAAAATAATAATTTTATCTTTATATACTAGTAATCAACAAAGAAACAACAAAGAAATCAAAATATATTATTTAAAATAGCATCAAACAATTATATAATTAGGAACAAGTACTGAAAAGATATGAAGAATCTGTACATGGTTAAGAAAAAATAAAGAAAACCTAATTGTAGGGAGAAATAACTATACATATTAGTTAGAGGACTCTATTTTTATGGTATCTATTCTCCAAAATTGATCCAGATTTTTAACGTAATCCCATTCAAATTCCCAGTAGGCTTTTTTCTTACAGATTGACAAGCCGATTGTAAATTTCAAATGATAATGCAAAAAAATAAAATAAACTAAAATACAAGAACAGCCAAAACAATATTTGATATTTTTTTGGAAAAAAAAAATAATTGGATGACTTCAAACTAATTAGAAGTTATAATAATCATGACAGTGTGGTATTACATAAAGATAGACAACTATATTAATGAAAAACAACAGTGTGTCCCTAAATTGACCCATACATATATGACCAATTGATTTTCAACAAATATGCAAAGGCAATTCA
>NW_011888808.1:1996724-2003122 GCF_000151845.1 Pteropus vampyrus
TGTATATATAATGTAATTAAGTAAAGGTCCATTCTAACTCACAGATATAAACAAATGAGTTCAAAATGGACCATAGTATTAATGGTGAAACCCAAACCAAAACTGTAAAACTGAGAAAAAACTTAAAAAATCTTTTGTGACCTTGGGTGAAGTAATTTTTAATTCTTTTGTAATATAACACTAAAAGCATGATCCATACAGAAATATATTAATAAATTGGACTTCATTAAAAATGTTTAAATATGCTCTGGATGATACTGTTAAGAGAATGAAATGAGAAGTTCTATGCTGTGTGAAATGAAGGACAAGTTATACATGTCATGAAAAATTTGTCTCCAGAATACATAAGATACTAAATCATTAATAAGGAAACAATCCAATACATAAGGGAGTAAAATACTGAACCAAATAACTCATCAGATAAGGTGAAATATAAACACAAGTAAAAATGCATAAGATTATTAGTCATTAGGGAAATTTGATTAAGACCACCATGAGATGCCACCACAAATTTTTATAACGATTTTGAAGACTGATGATATCAAATGCTGGCAAGAATATGAAAGAACACTGGAACTCATATACGCAGCTTGTGGGAATGTAAAATGGCACAGATGCCCAATTCTTAGAAAGATAAACATACAACTGCCATATGATCCAGCCTTGACACTTGGGTGTTTTTTGAAGAGAAAGGAAAATATGTGTCCATATAAAGAGTTGTCCGCAGATGTTCAAAGTAATTTATTTGTTATAGCCCAAAACATGAAACAGCTTATGTCTCTCCAAAAACAGGTGGATGGATCCCACACTGTAGTACATACACACAGTGAAATAGTACTCAGCAAAAATGAACAAAAAAGTACAACATGTTACAACATGCATAAATTTCAAAATAATTATTCTAATTAAAAGAAGCCACACCAAATAGAGTATATACTCCATGATGGCATTTATAATGAACTCTAGAAAATGCAACATATCTATAGTAACGGCAAGCAAATAAATGGTTGCCTGGGGATGGAGGAGGGGAGCAGATGGAAAGGATTCCCAAGGAGAATGACGTAGACTTTTGGGGGGCTGGATATCTTGATCTTTTTGATTGTGTATACATCTGATAAATTTTATAAAATCTCAAGTTTTAAATATGTGTGGTTTATTATATTCAATTATTCCTTCATAAAGTGCAAAAGAACAACAAAGTGTCCATGAGGCCATACACTCCTCATAATCAGAAACAATACAGCCTACACCTCAACAAACATTTATTCACCTATTTAATCGGTCATCATTTACCCATTCTTTTATTCATTTTATCATACACTTAATAATGCACTTATTTTCATTCATTATTTATTTATTTATTCAAAAATTTATTGAGAGTCCACTCTGTCATTATTTAAGTGCTGAGAATAGAATAAAAGAGACTAAATCTGAATTTACATAAGGTTAAATACTTAAGGATAAACTTAATATTACCACATAACTGGCAAGTATTTTTGAGTAACCGCTATTCTGTACACTGTAAGGTCTTAGTAAGTCAATGTTATGAGTGCTTGTTCCTCTCTGAGATTGTCTGTGCACGGATGACCTCTGATTTCACTCTGTGCCAGTCTTAAAGCTGGGCACAGAAGACTTTCTTTATAAAGAATCACCTCCCATTAGTCAAATTTGCAAGTGATTTTAGATGGAAACACAAAAGACACAGTGGGCATCACAAAGCACAAAAATAAAACTAATTTTTTCTCTGTTCTCCATCAGTTCCTAATAGACTCTATAGGCAAAAGGTGCTCATGGTCTATTCCTGGCATCTCATTCCTGGTCAAAGGGGTGTGAGTGATCATCTCAGCTCCTCTTTCCTATTTGTGTTCTGTAAACATCCCTCCTCCTTTCATTGGAACTGAGGCTCTTCTACTAGCCTGGAAGCAAAATTGTGTCTCTGCAGACACCAAAGATATTCTCACTGTGGCTAGGAATAAAATAAAATTTCCATATTTTACATCGAATTTAACAATATACGTGGGCCTACTTTAACAATTACTGTTTCAAGGTAGAGGCACTATACCACTTAATAGAGGAAAAACAGGTTATAGAAAATTAACCTGAGACAGCTAGGACAGTAAATTAATAGCTAAGATAGACGCACATAAAGGATTCTATAACATTAAAATCTTAACTTTTATAGGATAGTATCACTAAATGCAACTTGGATATAACCTGTGGTTACTTAATATAATTATCACACCACTGAAAATTTGAGTTCACTTTCCTTTTCCTAATGAAAAAAACTAATATCTGAGAGATTAAGAAAGTAGCTTAGTTTAAACTTTAAAGCATGAAAGCAAAGTAAGTTTTATGGTATGAGATTCAAGAGGCTCCTATTCTTAGTTTGATGAGAATTTCTATATAATTTGGTATTAAACTTTGCCACTTTCTGTACTGTGATAATCATATAATTTTTACCCTATATTTGGTTAAATAATTTTTAAAAATACTTAGTCAAATTTATATTTTGAAATAAATTCATTTTTCATAACGTGATATTTTATCATACCATATTTGATTTATATTTTGTTAGTAATTTTGAATCTATAATGATGAAAGATATGAACGTATAATTTTCTTTTCTTCTAATGTATTCATCTGATTTCGGTACCAGGGTTATGATGGTCCCATAAAATAAAGTGGGAATCATTTTTACCCAACTATTTTCTGAAAGATAGATAATATTTCTTTATTTGTGGAAAACACTGGTAAGGCTTGGTGGTCCTTGTGTTTGGGGAAGGTTTTTAATTAAGTCTTCATTTTTTTAAAAATACATATAGAAGGCCATTCATTATTTCTATTACTTCTTTTATCAATTTCTGTGACTTGCATGTTAAAAAGAATTTGGCGAATTCGTGTCAATTCTCAAATTCATTGGCATATTGTTATTGATAATAGTTTTTAAAATATTTAATGTTTGCATAATCTATAATTTCTTCTCTTTTCTATACTGATATTGGTGTTTTACCTCTTTTTTCTTGATCAGTAGAGGGTTTTTAAAAAAATATTTTCAAAGAATTATGCTTTATTTCATTGGTATTCTTGTGATAATTTTTCTGTTGTCTATATTATTTCTTATATCTTTAATATATCCATTTCTTCTACTTATTTAGATTTAAAATTCTGTCTCTTTTAACTTCTTAAGATGGAAGGAATGTCATCATAATAATAAAAAAGATGGAAGCTTAATTGACATCTTTTGTTTTCCAAATATACACTCAAAATTATGAATTCTTTTCTGAACATTGTCTGAGATTCACTTCATAAAATTTAATATGTTGTATTTTTATTTTCATTGATGTAAACTTTACTATTGTCCTTTGATGTTTCTGCTGATACATAGAAACAAGTTGCCATTTTTCAATAATTTGGAAATTTTCATATCTATTACCTGCTACTTATTTTATTATTTATTTCTAATTTAATACTGTTAGTCAAATAATGAGATTTCAGGTCTTTGAGATTTCACTGAGGCATATTTTATGGAAAAGAATATGTTCTACTTGATAAGTGTTCAATAGGTCCTTGGAAAGAAATAGGAATTCTACAGGTTTGATGTGCCATGTTCTACAATTGCAATTTTGTCAAGTTTCGAAATAGTGTTTCTCAAATCATCTATATGTTTATGGATTGCTTTATTCTACTTGTTTTATTAATTACAGAGAATGGAGTTTTAAAATTTCCAAAAATTATTTAAATCTGTCTATTTCTTTAATTGTGTAAATGTTTTCTTCATGAATGTTGAAACTTTACTATTAAGTGTACGGATCTTTAAGACTTTTAAGCCTTTTTTGACAAATGAATCCTTTTGTCAATAAAAATTTTCCTTTATCATCTCTTGTAATATTATTTATCTTGAAGTCTATTTTTCTGATATTGACATATCCTCTCCAACTTTTTGTTAAATTTACACTTGTATGATATATCATGTTTGACCATTTTACTTTTAAGTACCTAAATTTTACATGCTTAAAATGTGTCTCATAAATGACCTATAGATGGATCTTGATTTTAGTATACCATTTAAGTATATTTTATTTGTATTTAAATAATTTACATTTAATATAATTAATAACTTTGTTAGATTTCAGTCTAATTAAACCATTAGTATTTATTTTCTATGTTACCATCCCTCTTCATTTTTCTCCTTCTCCTGTTTTTCTCAAAGATAACTCAAGTATGTTTCAACATTTTATATCTTGATCTCCTTTTGCTTGTTAACTATAACTACTAATTTATATTTTAACTGTTTGCTCTAGGGATTAATATAAACTTTTTTTCTTAACTCATTGAATCTACCAGAATTAATTTTATATCACTTCATATATATAGGAAGAACTTTAAATTAGTATATGTTAACACAGTAAAGTATATTAATAAATTTTCATTATTTTTGTTCTACTCATATTTTATGAGTATACAAATTATTTATGCAGTGTTATAGCTGTTGCTTCATAAAGAAGAATTAACGTCTCTTATAGTACTTATCCTCTGCTGGCAAATTCATCCAGTTTGTTTATTTAAATATGTCTTTATTTTACACTTATTTAAAAGATATATTTTCATTGAATATAAAAATATTGATTTTATTTGTACTCAAACATATTTTAAAGATTTTTAAAAAAATTAAAAGACTTTTCTTCATCTTCTGGTATATTTGTATCCAATAAGTCAGCTGTAATTTACATTCTTTTTTTTACTTTAAATGATTTGTCATTTTTCTTTGACTCCTTATAAGATTTTTCTTTATCTTTTGTTTTGTCTTGCTTGGATTTACCAATGAGCTCTGATTTGTGGGTAAATATTTTTCATCAAATTTAGAGAGTTTTCAGAAATTATTTCCTTAAATATTGTTTTGCCTCAAACTTTTCCACCTAATGGTTCTCCAATTACATTTATATTAGATTGGTTAACACTTTCTTACAAATTGATATCTCTGTAATTTTTTTTAAAGGGTTCCTGTTTCTGTGTTTCGATATGGATCATTTCTATTTACTTATTTTCATAATTGAGTTTATTTATTTAGAGTAATATTAGGTTCACAGTAAAATTGAGTGGAAGGTAGAGGTTTCCCATACACCCTCTGCCCAAACACATGCATACCCTCCCTCATTATCAATATCTCCCACCAGAGTGGCACGTTGTTACAACTGAAGAATCTATATTGATAAATACTCACCAGGTGCTCAGTCAGATGTTACATTAGGGCTCACTCTTGGTACTGCACTATTTGCCGGTTTGGACAAAAGTATAATGACCTTTATTCATCATTGTGGTATCATACAGAATTTTCGCTGCCCTAAAAATCCTCTGTGCCCTACCTCCTCACCTGATTTCAGCAGTGTCAGTAATTTGGATGTTCGCCATTCTAATAGATGTGTAGTGGTACCTCATTGTCATTTTAATTTGCATTTCTCTGAGACATATGTGCTAGCATATCTTTTCATAGGCTTATTTTCCAACTGTGCATCATTTTTGGTGAGGTGTCTGTGAAGGTCTTTGGACCACTTTTTGAATTGGGTTCTTTGTTTTTTTTGTTACTGAGTTTTAAGACTTCTTTGTATATTTTGAATAATTATCTTTTACCAGATATGTAATCCTGTATATATTTTCTCCCAGTTGTAGTCTGTCTTCTCATTCTCTTGACATTGTCTTTTGAAGAGCAGAAGATTTGAATTTTAATAAAGGCAAACTTATTATTTCTTTCATAGTTTAAGCTTTTGGTGTTGTACCTCAAAAATCATCAATATACCTGAGGTCATCTGGATTTTTTTCTTTCTTATCTTCTAGGAGTTTTATAATTTTGCATTCTACATTTAGGTCTGTGATCTCTTTTTAATTAATTTTGTGAAGGGTATAAGATCTCTGTCTAGATCCAGTTTTTTGCTTGTGGATATAAAGTTGTTACAGAACCATTTGTTGAAGACTCTATGTTGCCTTTTCTCCTTTGTCAAAGCTTAGTTGACTATATTTATGTATGTCTATTTCTGGATTCTCCATTTTGTTTATCATCTATTTGTCTATTAGTATGCCAGTACCACATTGTCTTAATTATTGTATCTTTACAGTAAATATTGAGGTCCAGTAGTATCAGTTGTCCAAATTTTTTCATATCCTTCATATTTTGTTGGCTATTCTCATGTGTCTCATGCTTTTCCACATAAACTTAATAGCTTAAGGCTATTGTTTTAAGTAGAGAATAAGTAGAGAATAAATCACTGTCACAAATGGATATGGGTAAAATACAATAAAGCCAAATTTGTTCTCTCATTGAACCCAGAGGTAATCTAATACTAACAAGGTAGTTCTGCCATCCATGCACACACATGCTACAAAGAATCCTGGATAAGGTACTA
>NW_011888808.1:2003172-2005471 GCF_000151845.1 Pteropus vampyrus
CCACTTTTTGAATTGGGTTCTTTGTTTTTTTTGTTACTGAGTTTTAAGACTTCTTTGTATATTTTGAATAATTATCTTTTACCAGATATGTAATCCTGTATATATTTTCTCCCAGTTGTAGTCTGTCTTCTCATTCTCTTGACATTGTCTTTTGAAGAGCAGAAGATTTGAATTTTAATAAAGGCAAACTTATTATTTCTTTCATAGTTTAAGCTTTTGGTGTTGTACCTCAAAAATCATCAATATACCTGAGGTCATCTGGATTTTTTTCTTTCTTATCTTCTAGGAGTTTTATAATTTTGCATTCTACATTTAGGTCTGTGATCTCTTTTTAATTAATTTTGTGAAGGGTATAAGATCTCTGTCTAGATCCAGTTTTTTGCTTGTGGATATAAAGTTGTTACAGAACCATTTGTTGAAGACTCTATGTTGCCTTTTCTCCTTTGTCAAAGCTTAGTTGACTATATTTATGTATGTCTATTTCTGGATTCTCCATTTTGTTTATCATCTATTTGTCTATTAGTATGCCAGTACCACATTGTCTTAATTATTGTATCTTTACAGTAAATATTGAGGTCCAGTAGTATCAGTTGTCCAAATTTTTTCATATCCTTCATATTTTGTTGGCTATTCTCATGTGTCTCATGCTTTTCCACATAAACTTAATAGCTTAAGGCTATTGTTTTAAGTAGAGAATAAGTAGAGAATAAATCACTGTCACAAATGGATATGGGTAAAATACAATAAAGCCAAATTTGTTCTCTCATTGAACCCAGAGGTAATCTAATACTAACAAGGTAGTTCTGCCATCCATGCACACACATGCTACAAAGAATCCTGGATAAGGTACTATTTATCTGGAAGACACATAAGGGGTGTTTATATCACTAACATGTACAACAGAGGATTAGATTTGGGATATAACTAGAAGAGTATAATCATAATCACATAACCAGTAATGTGTGACTCATAGAATTAAATGTTTTGTCTAATTTCAAAACCAAAGTTCTTTTTGCCTCACAATATGGCATAGACTAAAAAGTCTGGTCCATTTTTCTCTGCATGACATATTAACATTTATATGCTTTCATATGAGTGGCAATTTATGAATTATATATAGTGCAAACAACTCAGGCATTCAGAGAAAAATGTAGGAGGGAAATGTTGATGTCTCTTATATAACCTTCTTAGCTTAATGCACCCTTAAATATGAACTTCTTAGCTACATTATCAACTTATGGGATGGTAATTGTACATTGTCTATTAGTACCATAAATCAATCTCCCTCCATAGAGAAATTTGGGGTGGTATTTTTTATTAAATTTATTGAGATGACATTGGTTAATAAAATTATATAGGTTTGAGGTATACAATCCAATAATACATCATACGTACGTTGTATTGTGTGCTCACTACTCAAAGTCAAATTTCCTTCCGTCACCATATATTTGACCTCCTTATCCTTATCTATTGCCCTCTTATTCATTTCCCCCTAATAACCACTAAACTGTTATCTGTGTCTATGAGTTTTTGTTCATTTGTTTGTCATTTGTCGCTTTCAATTTTATATCCCACATATAAGTGAAATCATATGGTTATCAACTTTTTCTATCTGATTTATTTCAGGTCTTTGATATTGGAAAATAATATCAGGAGAGTAGGTTACCTGCCTTCCTCCCTGCTTTAACTAGAAAACCTAAGATTCCCTTGGAATTTTCTGTTCCTAGAGACAGAAAACTTGTGGCCCCATATAGTAGAAATGTAAACCAGCGGAAATTACCTACAGCTACTTTTATAATTGCCAAGATAGAAAGATAAATGAGCTGAGGGTGGAACAGACTGTGAATTCCTGCTGATTCAAAATAATAATAATAATAATAACAATCTGTTGCCTAATTATCAATACATAACAGTAAGGTTTTATAAACCATCTATTGAAGTTATCCATGTCATGTACCACCCCTACTTTCACAAATACAGAAGTTGTCCATCATTTAACTGAATATTTGTTACATAAACCAAATTCACCTGCTGTATTAGGTCTTGAGTTTAATTGTATAAAACAAATATCTATGCATTTCCTTTTGAATACAAAGTAACACTGAATTCGTGTTATGCTGATATTTTTCCTGACTCAATTTTCCCAATCCTTGTAAAGCAAAGATATCACTTTCATGAGTTATTTTTATTGATTTTATCAACATGTTAAATTCTACTGTCACTATCTTCTAATTTCTTTTTCACAACATATTTCAGTATATCTGCTTAGTTTATTTTTAGAATAAAGAAAAAAATCTTT
>NW_011888808.1:2005911-2008617 GCF_000151845.1 Pteropus vampyrus
TAATACTTGATAAATTTAAATATCAATTATCGTTACTTTCAAGTCACGTTTTTTACTGGCTTTAGAAAAAAGCTTGGTTACGGGAACTGTTGTGGTATAGCAAACGGAATGTATACTTCTCAGGACAGAAAAGTGCTGCAGGTGATGAAATCAAGCCTACTGTGGGCTTTTCTCATTATATCAAATTAATTGAACAAATCACAGGTATAAAATGCCTTAAGAAGAAAAATATTCACAAATAAGTGTGCTATTCTACATCACATTCATAAAAATATTTTTCTTGTTTTTACTTATTTTATAGAAAAACATTTAATATTTATATACGATAGCAATTAAGATACAATTAACCTTTTGGAAAATAGAAATCCAACCTCTCGAATAATTAATTATGGTTATCATAAAAAAATAATAAAAAGACAGCAAAAGCGATACCCAAATTCTCTAAAACCAGGTCCTATATAGGTGATGAAAGGATGGATGAATACATTTAACTCATTATTAGATTATTTATCTTTTATTTATATAAAATTAGGTTTTATTGAAAATACTTTAAGTAGGCTTACGAAGTAAAGAATGATTATTTAAGATATAATTTTACATAAGTTTTTCTTTCTCAACATTAGTTTCTAGAATACAAATTAAACACTCAAAATAATCTAGATCTAGAGAGCATTGTATGTGAAAAGGGAGCAAAGAATGAAAGAATGGTTGCAACCCCTCATTTCAAATGAAAAGCAAGAGGCAGCATTGTTTGTCACATCCGTAATTTTTTGCTACCTTCTGCATTTCCTTGATGCTTCTAAGGCATCCTTCATTAACATACTAAAATATCGTATTTCTACTATGTAGGAAACATATTTTCTCTTCATGTTTACAATCAGTTAAATTTTTACGCAAAGAGAATGTATATGCTGACATAAAAATCTATTTTCCATTCAAGTGCTAGATTAGCATTGGGCACATTAATGTAAAAATGAAAGAACACACATTTCCATGGTGATGAGTGAGGACAAAATAGATTTTCATGTGGTGTAATCTAAGTTACTGGGTTGTGATGCAGAGAGAAGCAAATCCAGATTTATATCAGAAAATGTTGTGTCCTCAAAGATATATCTACAGCGGAGGCAACAAAGCAGCATGACAGTCAAGAGCCTAGTTCTGGTGGAAAATTTTCTGAATTTTCATGAGCATACTTATAGTTACTTGCACTGTGAGCTGGAATAAATTATTTAACTTTCCTGTGACTCAGTTTCCGCCATTGCGAAATGAGGATGATAACAATTCTTCCTAGCTTATAGGTGTGTTGGGTCAAACTTCATTCCTAATGACATAAATGACTTTTATTCTAGTTCTGATAAAAACTCTGTATGAAGAAGACATCCCGAACTTCCCTATAACTTCAGACATTACTCGGTTTATCAGGACAGCTTCCAAGGACTAGATTTTCGCTTTGTGTTGCCTACATATAGCAATAATATATCAATGTTTGTTGATTTAAGATATTTAATTTCACTAAATGACTTTCTGCCCTTGGGAATAGTTTAGTATTTTGTGTAGTCTAAGGCATTTAAGGTGATATCTGGTCCACAAACGTAAAACGTATTTGAATGTAAGCTCCTTGTTGCTCTAAGCAACAAGGTGATATCTGGTCCACAAACGTAAAACGTATTTGAATGTAAGCTCCTTGTTGCTCTAAGCTGCATTAACTTTGTGTCTGCCTAATTAATAGGGACAAATCCTGATAAAAACCCTTTTGTAAGGTCTTGCTGGTTTATTCATCAGAATTATAAATCAATCTGCTGTGCTCCTCTATGTAACATGAAGGCAGGATGTAGCAGTCAAAAGAACACAAAATTGAGAGTCTGATAGGCTTCTGTCACATCCTGATCCCATTTACAAATAAGGCTCACTTAGGTCTCTTAACCTCCCTGCAATAAGTTCTATAGGGAGCTCTGTATGTGGAAAGGATGTATCAGACACAATAAAATCATGAAAGACAAATTAATGTTCATAAAATTTATGTCTACATGTTAATATATAAGGTGTTTTCAATTTTCAAAGCAGCAAGATTGAAGGAAAAAGAAAAACATGACTAGATTTTAAATAACCACATCTCACTGTAATTCATGTGCACTAGATGTTACATTCCCAACATAATACCGTTTCAATGAGGAATTCCTACATGATAAAGCCAAACAGGTTTTCCATAAAAAACAGGTGGGGCTACATGCAGTTCTGTCATTTCTGCTCCTCTCTGCCACACTACACACGTTTTCAGGAATAGTTATTTCATTTGTCGGAAACTGTTGCAAATCGTATACTCTTATCACCATGTATCACGATTATCTTGGCACATTAATATAATGTCATGACATTGAGGACAAACAATTAAATCCCAGTTGAACTTTATAAGACAAGAAAACATTGAGAATGATAAGAGTTCTTTGTAGTGATGTGCTTTTCATGAATTTTAAATTAGGTATACGTTAATAACATTAAAATTCTCTGTGCTATTTATTGAGTGTCTACTCTACCAGATATAATCCAAATTTTCTTTTATGTACAAACAGCATGCAGGTAGCCATTATTTTCTTCATTTTATTGGTGAGTCAAAACATATTATATTTCTAAGTTTTATACTAAAAACTTTTATTGATTTATTCATGCAATGGTCATTAATAAATTTTAATTATATGCCATGTGTAT
>NW_011888808.1:2009607-2017846 GCF_000151845.1 Pteropus vampyrus
ATATAAGCTGCTTAGTTAAAATTACATTTTTATGTGTTTATTTTTATATTGTAAAATTTCATCATATTTAAAAAGGTACAGACAATAATATGATGATAACCTTTGAATCTGCTGCCCAACTTTAACAAATGAAATGTTTTAGTATATACAGATTCTTCTCACCTTAAGATGGGGTTAGGTCCTGATAATCCCATTATAAGTTGAAAAGACTGTGAATCAAAAATTCATTTAGTGCTACACCATAGAGTATCAGTTGTTTACCCTTTGATGCTGTGGCTCACTGGAAACAGCAACTCTTTGCTGCCACTGCCTAGAATCATGAGGGGGTATTGTACCATGTATCACCAGCCTGGGCAAAAATCAAAATTCAGAATCTGAAGTTTGGTTTCAACTGAATGTGTATAGGTTTTGCACCAACGTGAAGTTAAAAATGTAAGTCATACCGTAATATGTCAGGGATAGTCTGTAGATTTATTATCTTAAAACACACACACATACACACACAAAAGAGTTAGATGTAGTTTAATCTCCATATTATACTTTCCTAATCTATACATAAATTGAAGATTTTTAGGCCAACACTCAACAAATTTAATTAAATAAAATATGAAAACAACATATCAAACCTATTTTGAGAAATAAAGAAACATATCTAATAAAGAAATGGATTTAGATTAAAAATTCTTACCATAAGTAAACACCAGACCCAATTCATTGGTGAGTTATTTAAGGAAAAATCAATATTATCATATACAACATCAACGAACAATTATTACTTTGTTTCCTAAATCTGACAAAGATGTTAAATGAAAGAAAAATACGGACAAATATTCCCTATTAATCTTCTCTACAAAAATTTAGCACTAAATGAAAAGGATAACACATACTGACTACGTAGGTTTGTCCCAGGAATGAAAATTAGTTCTATATTTGAAATTAAAAAACACAGATCATCCCACTAACTGAATAAAGAGTAAAACTCAAAGGAATATTCAATAGATGCAGGAAAAAGCTTTGAATACATTCCACACACACTCAACACACACTCATAATAAAACTGTCAAAAAAATAAATAAAAAGAAACAGAACTACCTCACCCTGTCAATGAATTTCTACTATAAACAGACAGCTAAGAGTGCACTAAATGATAAAGGACTGAATGCTTTATCCTTAGGTTAAGAAAAAAGGCAAAGATGTTTTTAACCTTTTCTATTCAAAACTGCACTGGCAGTCTCACAGAAAACAGGAGACTCTATTTATAAAATTCTGAAGTTTTACAAAAATAACCAAAATTCAGTACATTTAGTATTTTTTAAAAAAGTATTTCTATCCACCAGCAAAAAATTAGAAAACCATATTAAATAATATAAATATTAAATAATAAATATTACTTATAATAATATTAAGAAAGTAATATAATTAGAATAAATTTAAAGAATTATGTGCAAGACCTCTACACTGAAAACTATAAAATATTACTGAAATTAATTATAAAAGTTCCAAGTAAATTGAGCATTTAGCCACATTAATAGATTTGAGGACTCAAAATGTTCTTTCTCCAAATTTATTGATTGATAGATTTAAAAATCAAAATTAAAATCCCTGATTTTCATTTGAAAATGCAAAGATCTAGATTAGTCAAAACATTTTGAGCAAAACAAAAGAACAAATTTGGAGGAGTCTGAAATCAGGACCATCTGACTTTAGGATTCAATTTAAAACTACAGTAATTAAATATATTTCAATGTAATAGTATGAGAGAGTTCAGAAAGAGATGTGTATATTTGGTCACTTAATTTAAACAAAGTTAATAGAGAGAATGTTTCTTTAAAAATGATAGTCGTACAATTTAATACCCATATAGAAACAAATGAACAAAATCTGATAACAAAAGTCAACTCAAAAAAAAAAATATAAACACATCTTAAAATATATTTATAGGCAAATTTTGAGGATCTTAAAAAGTCAAATAACTCTGAGAAAGGACAAAAAAACCATTAATTATATAAAGAAATATGTAAATTGGATTTTATCAAACTTAAAAAGTTCTTTTCAGATGCCATAAGAAAATGAAAATGCAAGCAATATACTGGAAAAAAAATATTTTTAACACACACATCTTACAAAGATCATATACTCAGAATATGTAATGGATTTTAATAATTCAATAAGACAAATGTCCCAAGACAAATATATGCAAAATATGTGAATAGACACTCATAAGAGAAGATACATTCACAACATGTACCCGAAGAGGTGCCAGTAGAAAACTTAAAACCACAATGATATACATCTTTACACATGTTGAAATAACTAAGATAAAAGATTGCAATTCTAAGTGAGGATGTAGAACAACAGGAATTGTCATGTTACTGTAAGAATGTGAAATACACAACTCTTTTTGAAAATAGTTTGGCAGTTTGTTATAAGGTAAAAACCTACACTTATTTACAAAGAAATACACTTACCATATTACCTAGAAATTTCACTTTACACAAAGGAAAGGAAATCATATATTCATAAAGACAGGTGTATGTATGGCCATAGCAGCTTAATTCATATCAGCTCAGAACTGAAATCAACCCCAAAGCAGGAGAATGGATAAATAAAAGTGGTATACTTATAAATGGATACAAGTACCAGAGGGAGGAAAATGGAAGATAAACTGAACAAAATAATCCAGACACAAAAGAGGATATGTAGCATAATTTCATTTACATAAAATTCTAGAATAGGTGAAAACTAGCTTTAGTAACAGAAATCACGTCAGTGCTTCTCAAGGGGAGGGGAGGATGATAATATCTGGAGAGGTAGAAATAATTTCTATCAGTGCTAGCCAACTGAAAAATCATCCAAGCCACATATGCAGACTAAATTTTTCTATCGGCTATAGTTAAAAAGTGGAAAAAAAGAACACGTTAACTTTGTTTTAATAATACATCAATTTAAATCTTATATCTAAAATAATATTGTCTCTTCATGTAATCAAAATTAAAAATATTATTAATGAGATATATTACATTATTTTTTTCATACTGTCTTCATAATCCAATATACCTTTTATACTACAGAAAATCTCAGTCTGAACTAGCGACACTTCAACTGTCTGTAGACACTTGCTAGAGTATTGAACAATGCAGCTCTATACCTTGATCAAGGGATCTATCACAATTCACTGACCTGTTTTCGTAAATGCATGAATATTATTATGTATATAAACCATGTATCAATTATCAGTAACTAGATAAAATACTATAATGCTTAATATTATTGAAAGACTCAAAGGAAAATTGCCTAGTATAATAGAATAAAGATTTATATCTATATCTATATCTATATCTATATATATATATATATATATATATATATATATATATATATATATATGAGAGAGAATTTAAACTATGACGAAGATGAAATCTCAAGTCAGTGAGAAAAAGTGATATAATTGGTTAAAACTGGCACCACAATAACTAAATGATTCTTCCTTAGAAAAAATAACATTGAAATTCTTCACAAAATACCCACAATGAATCCCACTAATTAAACTTAAATATAAAAGAAATATTAAAGAACTAGAAGAAATACTGATGGTTTGGAATTGGTTTCAAACATAATCTGTAGTCTCTAAAGAAAACAAAAGAAAAGATTGATATTATTGATATATAGTTAACATATATCTATATCAAGAACAACATATATCACTAAAAGAGTAAAAAAATAATAAACTGATGCTAAAGCAATAGATTTTACCACTTAGTGGTGGACTTATTTTATACATATATTTAAGAATTCTAAATGAAAAAAAAATAGATATGAAACCCTATAGAAAAGTGATAGACAATTCAGGAAGAACAAATATAAATAACTATAAATAATAATAAATATAAATAAGTCACAGTGCTATAATGTACAGCATGGTGACAGTTCTCTTCATACACACACGAAAATATAACTATGTATGGTGACTAATGTTAACTAGATTTATTATAGTGATTATTTCACAACATATACAAATGTTGAATCTTTATATTGCATCCTTGAAACTAATATGTTATATGTCAATTATACCTCAATAAAAAAGATTAAATGGCCAGCATACAAAGAAAATCAAAAATACATATTTAATTATGTATTTGGTCAAGGTACACATCATTTAGACCATTGTAAAGATTTATATATTTGGGAATAGGTAGAAAAAACCATTAAAACATGCGCAACTCTTGAGCCAGCAATTTTACTTTTACAAAATCATTTACAGAATTGTTGAATGAAAACATGCTTGCCTCCATTCTAGGGGACCATGTCCTTGCCTTTTATGTCATTTTGAAAATAACTTTATTTCACTAACTCATTCAATTCAAACCTTAAAATCAATCCCTAACCTAACTAGAATTCCCACTCTGTTGTGTGATTTGCATCTTAGATTTCTACCTTGTGTCTTATCAACAGTTTCAAATGCCTGGAGTCATTGTCCTTTCATTACACCATATAAATTCTTGTGGCTGTTTCTTTTACTTCATTAATTAAGAAAAAAGTAATGACTATACTTTCTATGAAATAAAAATTTTGAAATATTTTATCTGCACTAAACCATGTAATCTTTTCAAC
Organism: Pteropus vampyrus; assembly: GCF_000151845.1. Taxonomy (NCBI): domain Eukaryota; kingdom Metazoa; phylum Chordata; class Mammalia; order Chiroptera; family Pteropodidae; genus Pteropus; species Pteropus vampyrus. The sequence goes on from NW_011888808.1 coordinate 2,014,219, forward strand.
ATCCCTAAAAACCTGATATTATTACACATTATAGACTAACATGGACATAATGCTAAATAACTTGCCAATGGTCACACAGCTAGTAAATTATTCATGTGTAGGAGACATGACTCCTGAATGTCTTAAAATCATTGACACTTGTCTCAAGTCATCATACAATCCTTGCCATATTATAAATGTGAAATAAAACATAAATAAGCCAAAGTTGTGTCACAATGTTGGGTGTATGGTGACATATATTGCAATAGTCTATATAATAATGAATCACTGAAAACAAACAAAATGTTAATAATAACTAGTTAGATGAGTAATGATATATTTGAAAATGAAATATTATCTAGCAACTGAGAATGCTGTTGTATCAATGTATTTATTAATGAAAAGATTATTATATAAGTTTTTAAATGTGGAAAAAACTAGAAATATTTGGGGCAAAAATTAGCCTATTTTTCAACATAAATATGCATGTAAGCATAGAAAAAGCTTTACAGTGGCATAGAAAAACGTTAATGGGAAATATTTTTGAAGTATAGTACAAATGGTGATTTTCAAATTCTTCTTTACTTTTGTCTGCATTTTCAATGTTTCTATAATGAATACATTCATTACCTGTGACATAAAAATGAATAATGTGTATTTCTCATCATTATATCGCAACATGTGACAACTAACATAATCTCAAAATCCTGACATGTTTACTGGGATCTTTTTTCAATAATGTTCGGAAACTCAACAATAATGAATATTCAATTCATTTTTTGTATTTCAAAAAAGGACTGTAACATACTTGGCCCATTTTTAAGTAGAGCAAAGTTCTCTCTAAAACATTAGGAGCTAGAATGAATTCAGGAAAAAAAAAATCAACAGCTTTCATAGACAGTCCAAATTTTTTTTCCCCAAACAAATAACAGCAACAGACAACAACAAAAATGATTTAAAAGAAAATCTTTAGGCCCCAGCTATCTCTCCATGGTACACTCTTAAGAATGTATTAGACTAAAATAATCCATTAAAAAAAAAAAAAAGAAATAGAAGTCAATAAAGATTGCTAAAAATAACTTAAAAAGGCCTTCAGTTCTTCCCAAATTAAGATGGCCCTGCTATGTCAATACTAATGTAAAAATGTCAACATGACAGACTTCTTCATATGCAACGAGTGCTTTTATTCCATCCACCATATTGTTATATAATACATTAGTTTACTTTGTATTTGATTTTAGAGAAATAGAATAACTACTTTCAAAAGCAAACCTATTAAAGTGAAAGTGATATTTTCTGGTTTGACTTCTATATCTCCAGTCAGTCTCCTTGAATATACAGACTCTAACCCCCCAAAAAAGAGGGAAAAAATAAAATGACCTAAAGTAAAACAAATGTGAGAGGAAGTAGATAGCATAATATAGGCTCTTGCAAGTTCTCAAATAATCCCCTCTATGCTCCTGATGTCACACACTGAACTCTAACTCTCCCATGTCCTCACTGCAATTGCAGACACTTACTATGTCACTTAACCATACACTGCACATTGGATTATATTCGATAAAAATTCTGAAACATATATTGTTAGAGAATTGAAACAAAAACATATTTTCTGAACTATGAGTTCAAATTCATTGATGCAATAAATCTAATATTTTTAAAACATTAAAATTATACATATAAATAACTTTATACATTTAAGAAAATATCTTGTATTTCTAAAATGATATCGACCATTATTTTACTACAGTTGAAAATCAAAATGATGGATTTCATATAAAAATATTGATATCCGTAACTTTCATGCATATTATTTTCATTTAAAAGTAAAAATATATCCATTCTATGACACTGTACATTAGCACTAATTTATATTTCACTAATTTATATTTATGGCTTTAGTAAAATTCTTTAACTTTCTGCTCTTGTGATTACTATTTAAAGTGGCTTTTCACAAATGATTGAATGATGCCACCATTGCAGAATGACAATGTCTCTGAGAGTGAAATAAAGTTAAGAGAAACGAGACAAAGCAAAATGAAGACTAAATTAGTATGAGCCAAGCTTGGATCTAATACCATGTAACAAAACAGAAAAGATAAATGTCTGTCATGATGGCGGAGAGGGAGGAGAAGGAGGAGGAAGAGAAGGAAGAGGAGGAGGAGGGAGAGGGAGAGAGAAAGAGAGAGAGAGAGAGAGAGAGAGAGCGCGCAAAAATCAGAAAAGCAGACAAAAGTTTAAGGTAAAGTGAAAGAAATCAAATTAATTTAAAGATACCTTTAAGAAATACCCAATGAATAGCAGTAAATTTCATTAAAAATATTTTTAAAACCAATATAAAATAATGAATTATTTAAAAAGTTATGCCAAATAAGTAATATTCATTTTTATTGGATAAAGCACCTATTAATATAAATCAGTTTGTGGGACCTCTCAATCTCTCTTTCTTGCTTGCTCTATCATTCTTGTTGAATTTCTACCACTTTTCACCTACTATCAACTAATGCCAATGGAAAACATTGTGCGACTATTTTGCTTATAATAGGGTATGGAGTAATCAGGGGAAAAACTGAACCTCTGTTATTTTTAAATCCTCAAACATTATATGTTACTCTGGGTGCCAAGATGTAGTAACTAAGCAACTACAGTTGCGGCTGGAATTTGTTTACTTTGGAGACACATAGATAGACTTTTCATAAGGCCATAAGTGAGATGACTTGAGATAAAAAGAGAATTTATTCTTCCAAAAGATTCGTTGAAATATGTCAGTTGATTCATTTATATCATTAGCTTATGATAAAAATAAAATCTTAATTTCAAGTGTTTAATGAGACAGGAAGTCAAATAAATATGTATAACTGGTTCAATTCGTTGTTCTTAAAACATATTAATCAAAGAATATATTCAGGGGATAGTTTTTACATTTGACTGTGAAAGGGATGTTGCTGATTTATCATCACTTATATCTATACAAATTTACACTTAGCATCTCTACTTATGGAATCCATCTCACCTGTGCATTGGCTTTAGTAAAATGAGCTTATTCCCTGATTATATATTAGTGCTTTGTCAATGACAAGGTTTATCTCCTGCATTCAAGAAATGGAAGACATACAATTCTGTGTAATGAAAATATCAAAATTACGTAATCGGATAAATAAAGGATCATGTACTCCCTTTGCAGTAATGACTCTAATTTCCAACGTATTTTAGTTGCAATCTGAAATAGTGACTTGCTCTTAATGAAAAAGTGTGAATTCTTTGGGATTGATTTAAAAATATATTTACATTTCCCCCACCTGGGGTGTTAGTTGTTTTTTGCCTACTTGGCTAATGATAGGGACTAGTTGTGAGAGTATCAATAAATTTTTAGTCAAGGGTAAAAACTTGCTTTAGCGGGAAGGGCCACCCAAATCTGAACCAAGTCTGCCATCTTCTTCAGTTCTCTATATTCTGAGTGAGTCCAAGCATCTAAGGAAGCAGTCTGTACTGCTCTAAAATTAAAATGATAATTTTTTGCTCCTGTCATAAGAAAATTTCTTTTATAAACATTAATTTCTCAGGATTCTGAAGCCAAACCATGTCTAATGCTGACTGGTCCATTTGCTGCTTATATGATCTTGGGCAAGTCACTTAACCTCACTGGGTT
>NW_011888808.1:2017896-2022790 GCF_000151845.1 Pteropus vampyrus
GTTGTTCTTAAAACATATTAATCAAAGAATATATTCAGGGGATAGTTTTTACATTTGACTGTGAAAGGGATGTTGCTGATTTATCATCACTTATATCTATACAAATTTACACTTAGCATCTCTACTTATGGAATCCATCTCACCTGTGCATTGGCTTTAGTAAAATGAGCTTATTCCCTGATTATATATTAGTGCTTTGTCAATGACAAGGTTTATCTCCTGCATTCAAGAAATGGAAGACATACAATTCTGTGTAATCAAAATATCAAAATTACGTAATCGGATAAATAAAGGATCATGTACTCCCTTTGCAGTAATGACTCTAATTTCCAACGTATTTTAGTTGCAATCTGAAATAGTGACTTGCTCTTAATGAAAAAGTGTGAATTCTTTGGGATTGATTTAAAAATATATTTATATTTCCCCCACCTGGGGTGTTAGTTGTTTTTTGCCTACTTGGCTAATGATAGGGACTAGTTGTGAGAGTATCAATAAATTTTTAGTCAAGGGTAAAAACTTGCTTTAGCGGGAAGGGCCACCCAAATCTGAACCAAGTCTGCCATCTTCTTCAGTTCTCTATATTCTGAGTGAGTCCAAGCATCTAAGGAAGCAGTCTGTACTGCTCTAAAATTAAAATGATAATTTTTTGCTCCTGTCATAAGAAAATTTCTTTTATAAACATTAATTTCTCAGGATTCTGAAGCCAAACCATGTCTAATGCTGACTGGTCCATTTGCTGCTTATATGATCTTGGGCAAGTCACTTAACCTCACTGGGTTGCAGTTATTTCATCTATAAATAACTGAAATTTATAGATAAAATAAAGTGAAAATAATAGTACTACCTTTCTCAAAATGTTGTAGTGAAGTGGATATGAGCATTTAGAATATAAAGTATTTAGAATAATGCCTAGCATTAATAATTACTTAATAAATATTGGACATTATCATTGTAGTGATTATTAAAAATAATACATTTATAATTTCAGTTTATTGATGTCAATATTCAATTAAGAGGTTAATTAGAAAGTATTCAACACTGTAGTCAATTAGAATCAAATTCCAAGTGAATAAAAAAATCAAAACAAATTTGCTACTACATCTTATATGCAAACACATTCGGATTCTTAATAATTGCTTTCTATTTTTTACTGTAATCTAAAAGTGTTACCCATGGTGTATAATCCCTTTAATGTGCCCTTGAATTCTGTTGGCTTATAATATGTTGCGGATTTTTGCATCTATGTGCATCAGAGATATTGCCTTGTAACTTTCTTTTTGCAGTGTCTCTGTCTGGCAGTGGTATCAAGTTGATGCTGGCCCCATAAAAAAGAGATCGAGATGTCAGGATGGTTAACATATGCAAATCAATCAATACAGAACATTATAGGATGAAAAATAAAACATATGATTCTTTCAATAGATACAGACAAATTATTTGACACAACTATATATAAGTGCATTATTATTCTTACTCTTTAATATATTTATACGCACTTATATGTCAATATAACCAGGCACATTATACTGTTTTTGATTTCGATTACATTCCAGGATTTTTCATGGGCTGAATATATGAACAAAATATCCTTGCTATCCCTTGAGTCTTCTTTACTCTCCTACCTAAACATCCCTAATTTTTCAAAAGTCTAATCTTAAACTTCTCTAATCAAGAGAGATAAAACCAGAAAGAACGAAAAACAGGTCTATGTTTCAATTCTTCCATTTACCATGTGAGTAAACTCTGAAATTACTCTTCTTTCCTTCCTCTCTCTCTTTTCCCTCCCTCCTTTCCTCCCTTCTTTCTTTCCTTCCTTCCTTCTTTCCTTCCTTTACTCAATGACTATAGATCGCCTACCATGTGCCAGTGCTTAGTATTTGCTGACTATCCGGAAGCACAGGGTGAACAAAAGATTTATCATAACTGTATTGAAGAAGTGCAGAATCTAATGATGAATCCAACTGTTAATACACACAGAAAATCAAAACATTTTAATTTGGTAAGTTTTATAAAGGAATGATGGAAGTTGCTGTGGGAGGAGACAAAAAGCAAGTCGAACTGAGAGACATAAAAGAAGGAGCCACTCTAGACAAGGCTGGGGATGCATCCAGATGTTGAACTGTGCTTTCTCGTCTGTGTTACGAATTTGGAATTTAATCTAAAAGCACTTGAAAACACAGAGGATTTTAAACCCTAGAATGATGGGTCTAGATTTTCTTTTACAAAAGATCAATCTGTCTCCCAAACAGGGAAGGGTTTAAATGGTGCAAGAGAAGTGAGATACCGATTAGGAAGCTCTTGCAGTATTTAAGGTGAGAGAAAATGGCAGAATAAATTAGAATGAAGAGGGTTGAAATGAAGAGAACTAGACAGATATGAGATACATTTTAGATGAAGTACTGACAACACTCACTAACAGACTAGGTTTACAGAGAGGTGGTGTGAAAAAAGTGTCAGGAATGATTCTCAGGCATGTTACTTGAACACATGAGTGGATGGAGGTATAATTACTGAAAAGAGGATTCTTCAGAGAAACCAGGTATGAGCCGGTGTGAGGAGACAGACTTTCAGTTCAGTTTTCTACAGGTTAATTTTGAGACAGCAACAAAGCTTCCAAGTGTACAAATGAAATGTATGTTACCTAAGGGAGTCTGATGCTCAGGAGAGAGGTCTGATTAGAAATAGAAAACTCTAAATTATCACCAGACAGGCCATGTGTAAAAGTAAGTTTCCTCATTTGAACATTAGGGCGTCTCTCTTTGCAGAAGTAAACATTAATACGTACAAAATGCCAGGCACATAACAAGAGGTAGAGACAACAGATGTGTGAGCCTAAAAATATTTCTGCATCACACACACACACACACACACACACACACACACACACACACACACACACACACACACACTGTTAACATGTAGTTAGTAAGGGCAGAAAGAAAAATTACTGCTTTAATAACACTATATGCTTTGTTCTTTATATTTAAAATAAGAAATGTGTCTCATACACTATGTGAAAACATGTTAATTTTCTAGAATTAGCTTTCCCTTAACAGCTTTTTCATCACTTGTAACTGGATAAGCTAGTCACTCATGCTCACTAAGTAGAAAGGCAACTTCTAGCAGTATCAGTCAAATCCTGGAGCTGCACATGACAGAATTTCTGTTTCACAGGAACAAAAACACAGTTCCAATCCCAATTGGCTTCCAGTTACAGAATTTTGAAAGTAATTATCTGACACAGCAGAAGCCAAACAGAGCTCTATTTTTATTTTCCATTTCAAGCTCCAAATATGAACCAAATTCTCACAAGAAATGTGACAGAAACAGGAGGAAAAGAAATAGATTTACTACTCATTCATTTACACTAGCCGAAACAGAGTCGGTATACTGAAAAATTCAGCAAGACATTTTCCACTTTACTACAGCTATTGTTTCATCCTCGCTTTATTTTGTGGTGTTCCACAACAGGCTGTATTTGGAGGAATATTAAGGAACTTAAAATTTATATATTTCTTTTAAACCACATGTGACAGGTCAAGTTATATATCAGGCATTATTTGAATTTTAGTTGATGAAAACTATAATTTTCTGTTGCAGGGTTTTTAGAAATATTATCACTGAACCAAGGCAAGCTTAATCACATTTGTATGATAAAGTATAACTTTATTTGTTAAATACCTACAAAATGTATGACAATAGATGTTAAAATATAGACTTATATGTAACATAGAAAAAACTATATCTTACTGTGAACAAATTTTATATTCTTCCACAGAGATGGGATAACTATGGTAGAAACTTGACTTCTACTTTAACAGAAAGGCAAGTCATTTAAACATCTATGCATAGACACGGTCGTGAATAAATCAGACTATAAGCATGATACTTGCAATTTTTTTTTTACTGCTATTTTAATAGCCTTTATTGCATGGCGTACAGAATAATGAAACCATCTGACCATCCTAGAGTCTGGCTCCAGCCAACTGATAAATAATAATTATTATTTCTACAACAATAACTATTGCTTTGTTTACCGGGAAAGAAAACTCCAAGATTCTATAGTTCTTCACCTACCTTCCTATTCATATTTTGCTGTTTTCTTCTAAAGAGAAAACACATAACTTGAAGAAAGTAGTCCTAGTTCATATAGAGATCTAGGCTGTTATTTGTGGTAGAATTATTCTACTTGCTAGCTACTTTAAGGTAGGGCTAAACTAAAGTATTTGCTAGTTACTAACATTTGCTAACTTTGAGGTAGGTAATATAAGTAAATTACTAAACGAATTTTAGGTTAACTGTCTATAATCTGTTAAGGGGCATTTTAAGTGATTTACTAGTATTTCTAAAGCTGTCAGGAATGAATATTTATTGCCCCAGAGCTAAGGTGACCATAAGATTCATCATAAAATGTTCATTATATTTTATTATGGGAAAGCAGGTGTAAACCAGGTGAGGGATAAAACAGAAGTATGGTTGACTTAGAACAATTCTAGAATAAAATCTTCCTAACTGCCTTTTATACTGTTGCATTCAATGTTACTTTTCTTGGTTATTAGGGAGAGGAAAATGAAGAATTTTTAGAAGTGAAATTTAAGATTAAAAGAAAAGAGAATGGGCATAATTTGTCTGCAATTCATCCTTAGAAAAGAGAGAATAAAACAAATTAAAACGAGGGTCTTAGTACCACATTCTGAGAGTCATGAGAAGGCCAGAGAGTGAGGGTTATGGAAGGGGGTGTGATAACCCAGCTCTGGCTTGGACATATTCTGGAAGAAGAGAAAATTTCATCCTGATACATTTTGGAGAGAAACCTCTGCACACATGGAAAGTAATCACCTAAATAGGAAATCCTAAATTTGGAAATATAATGTCCCTTATCTTAAATAAGTTC
>NW_011888808.1:2022840-2025486 GCF_000151845.1 Pteropus vampyrus
ATTCTAGAATAAAATCTTCCTAACTGCCTTTTATACTGTTGCATTCAATGTTACTTTTCTTGGTTATTAGGGAGAGGAAAATGAAGAATTTTTAGAAGTGAAATTTAAGATTAAAAGAAAAGAGAATGGGCATAATTTGTCTGCAATTCATCCTTAGAAAAGAGAGAATAAAACAAATTAAAACGAGGGTCTTAGTACCACATTCTGAGAGTCATGAGAAGGCCAGAGAGTGAGGGTTATGGAAGGGGGTGTGATAACCCAGCTCTGGCTTGGACATATTCTGGAAGAAGAGAAAATTTCATCCTGATACATTTTGGAGAGAAACCTCTGCACACATGGAAAGTAATCACCTAAATAGGAAATCCTAAATTTGGAAATATAATGTCCCTTATCTTAAATAAGTTCCGGGATGCTACACCTGGAAAAGTGGCCCAGATTCAAGTATATATCTTCTTGAAAAACAATGGAATACTTATGTGTTAAGGAACAAAATCTTCTCTCTCAAAATCCACATGGAATCATTAAGATGAATGCTGTTTCATTTGAAATACTGCTACAAATAGCATTACATTACGAAAGAGAACTAATTGAAACTAAACGAGATTTAATAGCATATAGTAATGACATTTAGTTTTTAAAAGGCATACATGAAATATACTTCTAAAACCTCTGCCTCAAGAGATAAAATTATAAATAAGGTGTTCACACTAGTAAATAAGGTAATTCAATAAAATGTATTCCAGACTTCTAGCTTGTTCAGACAAGATGGTATAGACCTGAATTTTCCCAGCTCCTTCCTCATAAAGCACAATTATAAATGGTAAATTCTGAGAATGGCACAAAGGACAATCACCAGTGAATTCTGAAAAGTAGTAAGGAGGAGGTAAGCTTGATTGTGATCCCAGGTCTAGAGGAACAGGACAGCAACAGGGTTCCTTATCCTCTGACTGATGGAAGAAAGCTATCCAGAACTGATGTTTCCTGAACCTCCAAGTCTGATGACAGAAGACACCTGAGTAAGCTCATTTCTCCCCAGATGAAACAGAAGTCCCTCTGACAACGTCAGATAAACAGACAACTCCAATGAGGAGAATTGCTTGGGAGACCCACCATGAATAAAATGCCAGTGGAAGCTCTCTGCTTCCCCATAAAATATGAGATTTCCCCTTTCCATTTAGATAGGCAGGGTTGCTGGACAGCCCCAATCCCAGCCCGTCTGATCCAGGAAGTCTCTTTAACTTTATGGTCTTGAGATTCTCCGACCCTGTCCAGGGAAGCTGCAAGCACCAAACCAGTGAGATTCAGAATATATAAATGAAAGATGATAGAGTTAAAAAGAGAACTAGACAAATCCACAAATATAGTTGGGAACTTCAACACCCCCTTCTCGTCAACTGATAAAACAGACAGAAAATCAGCAAGGATACTTATGTGAACAACAGATGTCAATAACTAAGAGTTTCTACCTCAAGAATTAGAAATAGAATCAAGTATAAATTCAAGTAAATAGAAGGCAGGAGACAATAAAATAAGAGAATTCAATAAACTTGAAAAGAAAATAATATAGAAAAGTCAATAAAATAAAATTCTGATTCTTCAAAAAATTAAATTGATAAACTTCTAGGAAGACTGAAAAATATTTTTTAAAAGAGATAAGACAAAAATCACTAACTCAGAATAAATATGTGATACTACAGAAACCGCAGCCTTTAAAAAGATAATAAGGAGATAATATGAAAAACTTTACAGTCATATATTTGAAAACTTTGGAGAAATGGATCAATTCCTTGAAAACCACAAACTGTCATAGTGAAACAGATAATCTGAATTGCCTATAACCATAAAAGAAATTGTATTTATAATTAAAAAGCTCCAGATGATAGCTCTACTTTGGACAGCTTCACTGGATAATTCCTTTAAATATTTAAAGAATTATTAATATTAATTTTACAAAATATCTTCAAGAAAATATAAAAGGAAATATTTTCCAAGTAACTTAATGAGCCAATATTACCTTGATACAAAAACAAAAGATAGTTCAAAAACAAACAAACAGAAACCTCCATGAAATCGAAAGCAATAATCCTTAACAAATATTAGCAAACTGAATCTTCAGTGTATAAAAAGATAAAGTGAGATTTAGTCCAGGTATGCAAGGCTTGGTTCAATTTTTGAAAATCAATCAGTGTAATCCATCATATCAATAAGGAAGAAAAAGCATTTGGTAATATCAATCGATGCAGAACATGATCTGGCAACCCCCAACATCTATTCATGATAAAAACTCTCAGCAAGTTAGAAATAGAAAGGATATCAAAACTTTATCAAGAACTCAACTTGATAAAGAATATCTGAAACCTGCAATTAACATGGTACTTAATAGTGAAGAACTGAATGCTTTTTTCCTATGATTAGGAACATAGCAAAACTTTAATCTCTCACCTCTCATATTCAACATAGTACTATATGTTCTAGCCAGTGCAGCCATAAGGCAAGAAATACATACAGGTTAAAAGGTAGAATTAAAATTCTTCCTGCTTGCAGAGGACATCATAATCTATGTAGAAAATCTACAAAATAAACCAAAAAACAAAAACTCCTAGAATAAGTGGGTTCAGCAAGAATGCAGGACAGAAGATGGACAAA
>NW_011888808.1:2025536-2028403 GCF_000151845.1 Pteropus vampyrus
ACAGAAGACACCTGAGTAAGCTCATTTCTCCCCAGATGAAACAGAAGTCCCTCTGACAACGTCAGATAAACAGACAACTCCAATGAGGAGAATTGCTTGGGAGACCCACCATGAATAAAATGCCAGTGGAAGCTCTCTGCTTCCCCATAAAATATGAGATTTCCCCTTTCCATTTAGATAGGCAGGGTTGCTGGACAGCCCCAATCCCAGCCCGTCTGATCCAGGAAGTCTCTTTAACTTTATGGTCTTGAGATTCTCCGACCCTGTCCAGGGAAGCTGCAAGCACCAAACCAGTGAGATTCAGAATATATAAATGAAAGATGATAGAGTTAAAAAGAGAACTAGACAAATCCACAAATATAGTTGGGAACTTCAACACCCCCTTCTCGTCAACTGATAAAACAGACAGAAAATCAGCAAGGATACTTATGTGAACAACAGATGTCAATAACTAAGAGTTTCTACCTCAAGAATTAGAAATAGAATCAAGTATAAATTCAAGTAAATAGAAGGCAGGAGACAATAAAATAAGAGAATTCAATAAACTTGAAAAGAAAATAATATAGAAAAGTCAATAAAATAAAATTCTGATTCTTCAAAAAATTAAATTGATAAACTTCTAGGAAGACTGAAAAATATTTTTTAAAAGAGATAAGACAAAAATCACTAACTCAGAATAAATATGTGATACTACAGAAACCGCAGCCTTTAAAAAGATAATAAGGAGATAATATGAAAAACTTTACAGTCATATATTTGAAAACTTTGGAGAAATGGATCAATTCCTTGAAAACCACAAACTGTCATAGTGAAACAGATAATCTGAATTGCCTATAACCATAAAAGAAATTGTATTTATAATTAAAAAGCTCCAGATGATAGCTCTACTTTGGACAGCTTCACTGGATAATTCCTTTAAATATTTAAAGAATTATTAATATTAATTTTACAAAATATCTTCAAGAAAATATAAAAGGAAATATTTTCCAAGTAACTTAATGAGCCAATATTACCTTGATACAAAAACAAAAGATAGTTCAAAAACAAACAAACAGAAACCTCCATGAAATCGAAAGCAATAATCCTTAACAAATATTAGCAAACTGAATCTTCAGTGTATAAAAAGATAAAGTGAGATTTAGTCCAGGTATGCAAGGCTTGGTTCAATTTTTGAAAATCAATCAGTGTAATCCATCATATCAATAAGGAAGAAAAAGCATTTGGTAATATCAATCGATGCAGAACATGATCTGGCAACCCCCAACATCTATTCATGATAAAAACTCTCAGCAAGTTAGAAATAGAAAGGATATCAAAACTTTATCAAGAACTCAACTTGATAAAGAATATCTGAAACCTGCAATTAACATGGTACTTAATAGTGAAGAACTGAATGCTTTTTTCCTATGATTAGGAACATAGCAAAACTTTAATCTCTCACCTCTCATATTCAACATAGTACTATATGTTCTAGCCAGTGCAGCCATAAGGCAAGAAATACATACAGGTTAAAAGGTAGAATTAAAATTCTTCCTGCTTGCAGAGGACATCATAATCTATGTAGAAAATCTACAAAATAAACCAAAAAACAAAAACTCCTAGAATAAGTGGGTTCAGCAAGAATGCAGGACAGAAGATGGACAAACGCAAATCGATATTAACAATGAATATATGGAAACTAAAACACAATACAATTTATAGTCACTCTAAAAAGAAAAAGCATACACTTAATAATAAATGACACAGTAATAAAACATGCACAGGATATTTCCTACACTGCAAATGCTGATGAAAGAAATCAAAGACTAAATAAATGAAGATATCATGTTCATGATATGGAAGACTCAACACACTAAAATGTCAATTCTTCCTGAAATGATCCATAAGTTTAATGCAATGCCTATTAAAATCACAGCAATATATTTTATAGACATAAAAAAAGCTTATTTTAAAATTTCTAGGGGAAGACATAGGCCCTAAATTAGTTAAAACAATCTTGACAAAGAAAACTTGCTATATTTGATACTATTGCTGGTTTTATAGCTACCGTAACTAAAAAGGTATGGTATTGGTTTAAAGAGAGACATATAGATCAATAGAACAGAATTGATGACCCAGAAATACACCCTCACAAGTATGCTCCACTAAATTTTCACAAAGGTGCAAAACCAATTCAAAGGAGGAGAAAAATAGCCTTTTTAATGGATTATGCTGGATTGACTTGATTTCCATAGGCAAATTAAAAAAAAATATCTTACCCTAAACTTTACACTGTAAACAAAAGTTATCTGAAACTGCATTGTAGGCATAAATATAAAACTTAAAACTATACAATTTGGTGTGTGTGTGGAGCGAGGGATATTAAAGGAGGAGAGAATCTTGGTACCTAGCACTAGGAGAAGAGTACTTAGACTTGGCACCAAAATGATGATGCACAAAAGGTCTTTGGCTCATTTTCAATTCTTTTAACCGTTAAATTTTGAGAGTTCTTTAAATATGCTACACACTGTTTGTTCAATGTGTAATTTGCAACTTCTCGTTTCCAGTCTCTAGGGAGCAATCAAATTACCTTTTAATTCTCTTCACATAGGTTTTCATGGAATAATTTTAATAAGGCCCAGTTGATCAATTTTTCCCATAGCAATGACCATATCAAAGCTTTGCTTTTAATACATTAACCTAATATAGCATATATTTATCTCCTTGTTATTTTTAACTTTTCTTATAAGAAAAGTGCAGCTGCAAAGCATAGAATAGGAACTACTTCTATACAAATTAACAGCTCTCCAGAAGTCTTTAGTCCTGCACAGCTGCACTGCATACCATGCTCCTCCCCGAAACATAAATATTTACTTAATGTTGTTTGT
>NW_011888808.1:2028928-2034475 GCF_000151845.1 Pteropus vampyrus
CCTCCCTGCATCTGATTTTGAAAAAATCAATACCCTACTGTGAGATTTTGGGGAGAAGACAGAGTTCTGTCTCAATTATGGAACCTCAGGAGCAGACACTGCATCTTCCCTACTGGGAGCAGCCAGATCAATGGCACACAACTTAGGCTGGGCCAACATACACTCCTGTCTGGAGCTTTAAAATTTGACCAAGGGACACAAAGACCAACAAACAGAGCAGATAATTTCTCACACCTGGGCTATCAACTATGCAATGGCAGTAGCAGTGCGAGTCTAGGGGAGACGTGTTATGGCAATGTTTGGACTCAGTTGCTCCTCAGATATCAACTTGGCTGCATTTACAGTCACTCAGCCTCTCTTGGTTCCTGTTTTATTTCATCACTGGTACACTGGGTTTTCCGACAATTCCATGAGCTATTCAATATCTGTTTGGAAAATTACTTGTATGCTTAATTATTCAGTCACATTCTTCTGTTGCTGTCAAGGTGATCTATAAAATCATGGTTTGAGTACAAGCACACACACCTTCACACATACAAATACACTGAACAATAACAATGTAAGTTATTTGAAACCAAGAAATGGAGAGTCTATGTTGCATATGAGGCTAGGTTTCCTTCTTGATCAGTCTAAACTGTAAGGTCCAATATTGTAGCTAATAGCTATAAGTAGTTATTTAAATTTAAATTAATAAAATGTAAATGCAGTCCCTTAGTTTCTTTAGCCATATTTCAAATGTTCAATAGACACATGTGGCCAGTAGCTACCATAATGGACAGTGCACATATAAAATGTGACCATAATTAAAACAGTTCTGCTAGACAGCACTGGTCTAAACAGATTATTATAACTATAATTTAACCTTCCTGATAGTTAAATCAGAAATTCTGGACTTAAATTATTTGCCACAGGTCAACTGTCACTAGTCCATCACGATGCTTGAATAGTAGTCCAAGAAGGCTCAGTCCTTGTGAATGTGAGTCAGCCCCCTGGACATAGTAAGGCCGTTCAGGAGAAAATAACTTCCAAGGTAAAAAGCTAACTGTGAAAAATACAATTCACAATTTTTAAAGGTTTTATTATTATCTTTGTAGTAGAGCCACTTTACTGAAGTATGATTAACATACAAAAAGCTATACATATTTAATGTATACACCTTGATGAGTGTGAAGATGGTACACAATCCATGAAACCATCACCACAATCTATCCATAAACATATCTAATCTGTCACCTCCAAAAATTTCCTCCTGCTCTAGTATTATTATTATTATTATTAGTGACAACACTTTATGTGTTATTTTACTCTCACCCAAGATTCAGATTTCATTGTCCACTTCTTCTTCAAGACACTCCTTCTTTATCTACTGTGATTCTACTGCTCTGTTGTCTCTACGTCCTCTGTAGAATTGTATTTTCAAACTTTTTATGCAGACCTAGTTTTTCTCTTAGTGACCCAAACTGAGGAGGTGCTCAATAAATTCTGAATGAATGAACATGACCTAATAGTATTTAACCTTTGTCAAAATAAACTCAACTGCAATCAAACTTTAGTTCAAAGCAATACAAACCAAAGGCTATGATTGTTAGTATATTTTCATTTTTCTATATTGTATATTGCTTTATTTGCTATGTTATTATTATTATTTTTTTTTTAGTGTAGAAAAGAATTTCACACCATATATTGTTCTAATTTCTTGACAAGTAACTCACATATAAGAAACAAATAATCCTAGATGAAAAGAATTAATTATATTTCATTCTGTAATTCTTGTAATAAATGCCTGGTATTTTCTCTATGAAACTTAAAAAAAAAAAAAAACTGGATGTATTTGAAGACCCTCTAGGCTCAACTTTTAAATTAAATGCCTTTATTAGTTGAGCTAGAGTGCTACTAAATGTTTAAACATTCATTAAATAAAAATCAATAAAATAATGAAATAGATTTCCTGAGCATAACCTAATACCTATGTTGAAAACTGCTCTTTTTTGGTTTAGGCCAAGATGGCAGGAGAAGTAAACGCTGTGCTTGCATCTTCCTATGACCGCATTAAAATTACAACTAAATTATAGAATAATCAACCTGGAAAACTATCTGAAGACTAGCTGAACAAAACTATAACTAAGACCCCGGTAGTAGGGGCAGAGACGCCAAACGGGCTGGCCCCACCCCTGTGTGTGGCAGCTGAGCATCTCTAGGGGTATCTCACGGCCACAGAGATCCTCCAGAGGAGCGAGGGGTCCCAGCCTTACACTGGGGCTCCCCAGCACAGGAACCCAGTGCTGGGAAGAGGGGTTCCCACAAAATGTGGCTGCAAAATTCAGTGGGGAATCTGGCCATCTGGGTGTGATGGAAGGAACCTGAGACTCTGGACGTCCACCTTACAGGGCCGACATGCCTTCAGTCACTTGTAGACACTCACGTGGGTTCTGGTGGAGGGACAGCAGCTCGGGAGGCACCAGAGACATACAGGGAAAGACTGAGCTGTGTGGCTTCGGAGTGAGAACTGGAGGAATAGCAGCCATTGTCTCTGTGTTGAGCCCTCCTCTTGTGCAGCCTAAGGGTAGGCACCATCTTGCTGTGTTGAGCCCTCCCTCTACATGGCCAAATCTGAATCTGCATTGGCCTAGAGACAGCAGCGTGATTCCCTGGGATCCCACCCCTCTAAACTCTCCACTTGCCAGAGGCATTTTACTGGCTGGGCAGCCAATCCCACCCAGCCCTTCTGGCAGGAGACTCTTTTGACAGCAAACAGCAGGCCTTAGCTCTTGCACCTCTGGGACAGTTCAGATGGCAGGTGATCAGCTTCAGCCCAACCTGCAGTGATTCTTGAACAAATCTCAGGGTTCTGCGGGCCCCAGGCAGGTGGCAGCTGGCCTTGGTGTGATCTGAGAGTTTTACAAATGGCCACAGGCTGAGCAATGGCACTAACCTGGGGAGCACAGTGGGCTCCATGCTGCTGACCTCGCCTCACCCAACTCACATATCACCCGAGACTCCATCCGCTGCTGAGCCTCGCAGGAAGGTGGAAGACGGCCTCAGACCTCGGGGCGCCCTGGACCATTTGCTGAGCTGCCCCAGGCCTGGAGCTGGTAGCTGCCAGTCTAGGTTCACCACGTGGCCCCTATCACCTGCCTCCAAGTTCAGCAAAAGCAGCGACCAACCGTGGATCATTTTGTAGCTCCTACTAGGTAGGCTCAGGTGGTCACAGGCAGTGGTTGACCTTGGCCTGCATGGAAGTCCCTCCCCAGGGGCCCCAGAACCTACACACTCAGAGGCTGGCATCAGATCACAACAAGGCACCACCTGATTAGCCCTGCTAGCGGCATACTCAAAGGGTGGTCTCAACAGGCACATAAGCCAGCTGGAGTGAACCCCATCCCATGGAGTCAGCCCACAAACAGCAGTTCATACCCTGTGGGTGTGGCCAATCCTCACTGCTAGTCAGCTCCAGTCGATCCTACCCACTGACATGCCAAGAGCAATGAAGGTTTAACCACAATAGGAGAGCACACACAACACATATAAAGAACACTCCCAGAGCACCTGGTACAGGTGACCAGGGAGACTATGACACTGGGTGCCACAGGACACCTACTACATAAGGCCACTCTACTAAAACCAGGAAACATAGCAGCTGTATTACATAGAAACAAACACATGGAAGCAGCCAAAATGGGAAAGCAAAGAAACATGTCCCAAATGAAAAAAGTAGAACAAAGCTCTAGAGGAAGAACTAAGCAAATTGGAGGCAAGCAATCTACCGGATGCTGAGTTCAAAACACTGGTTATAAGGATGCTCAACAAACTTAGGGGAAGAATATGTAATCTCAGTGAGAACTTCAACAAAGAGATAGTAAGCATAAAAAGGATATAGAAACCATAAAAAAGAACTAGTCAGAAATGAAGAAAACAATAACTGAAATAAAGAATACACTAGAAGGAATCAACAGTAGATAAAGTGAGGAAAGCTTACGGGTCTCCTGGGAGAAGATCAAGTATAACAACGTTCGTATCATAGGGGTACCAAAAGGAGAAGAGAGAGAGCAAGAGATTGAAAACCCATTTGAAAAAATAATGATGGAAAACTTCCTATCTTGGAGAAGGAAACAGAGATACAATCTAGGAAGCACAGAATCCCAAACAAGATGAACCCAAAGATGACCACACCAAGACAGAAAATCACTAAAACGCCAAAGGTTAAAGGCAAAGAGAGAATTCTAAAAGCAGCAAGAGAAAAGCAGCTAGTTACCTACAAGGGAGTCCCTCTAAGACCGTCAGCTGATTTCTCAACATAAACATTTCAAGCCAGAAGGGATTGTCATGAAATATTCAAAATGATGAAAAGCAAGGACCTACAACCAAGACTACTCTACCCAGCAAAGCTCATCTTCGAAGGTGAGAAAAAGAGCTTCTCAGAAAAGAAAATGCTAAAGAAATTCATCACCATCAAGCCAGTATTCTAAGAAATGTTAAAGGGACTCCTTTAAAAAGAAAAAAGGAGAAAAAACAAAAAATATGAATAATAAAATGACAATAACTATGTGTGCATCAATAATCACTTTAAATGTAAATGGAATATTACAAAATAGTCACAAGGATGTGAAGTACAGCATAGGAAATACAGTCAGAAACATTGTAATAACCTTGTAGAGTGCCAGGTGGGTACTAGACTAACACTTCTTGAATTACGTAAATGTCTAACCACTATGCTGTACACCTGAAACCAATAAATAATGATACTGAATGTCAACTGTAATCAAAAAAAAAAAAATTTAACTTATTTTTCTTAGGGCGTATACATGTTAAAATAAGTCAGTCAATAATTAGTTATGAAGTACGATAGGATTTTTGAAATGCATATTTCTACTCTTTCATATTTTTGAAACATTCGGATTTTTTGTGTGTGCCAAAACCCGGGATTAAGGAAACATTTTGATTTTTATCTCTACTTCTGCATGGCAATATTGAAGCATGGTAAAAGAATACTATTATTTATATCTAGAAGAACTATTAAGATTATCTAATCCAAATCTTATTTTTGTGCAAAGTAAAACCCAAGGCAAGAATGACCACAAAACTGTCAGTCAATGATAATAAAGATATGTTTCTTACTATAAACAATTAAAATGATGCACACAATTAAAAGCTAAAGGCAATACAACAGAGCTAGAAACAGTGGGGAAAAAAAATTCACTAAGGAGAAAGAAGAAAGGACTTAGTACCAGGAAAGTCTTTTCCAACTGGCATCCAGCCTAATGTCTTTTGGGAATTTAAACTGAATACAGGCGCTGGGCACTAAGAATTAGATTTTCATATATCCTAAGTATTATAAACCATGACTTTTAGTTGCTCAAGTTATAAAATTAAAGCGAAGATATCTGAAAAAAGCAAGACCACTTGAAAAAAACCTCTATGGCATAAAAATTAAATTATCTACCTAACAACTTAAAAAACTAGCAAGGAAGCTGGCGGTCTATTTAGGAGGTTGTGGTAGAAAAAATCTTGTGATAAACTGAAAACCAAACTTGCAGCCCAGACAAAAGG
>NW_011888808.1:2034525-2036911 GCF_000151845.1 Pteropus vampyrus
GATCAAGTATAACAACGTTCGTATCATAGGGGTACCAAAAGGAGAAGAGAGAGAGCAAGAGATTGAAAACCCATTTGAAAAAATAATGATGGAAAACTTCCTATCTTGGAGAAGGAAACAGAGATACAATCTAGGAAGCACAGAATCCCAAACAAGATGAACCCAAAGATGACCACACCAAGACAGAAAATCACTAAAACGCCAAAGGTTAAAGGCAAAGAGAGAATTCTAAAAGCAGCAAGAGAAAAGCAGCTAGTTACCTACAAGGGAGTCCCTCTAAGACCGTCAGCTGATTTCTCAACATAAACATTTCAAGCCAGAAGGGATTGTCATGAAATATTCAAAATGATGAAAAGCAAGGACCTACAACCAAGACTACTCTACCCAGCAAAGCTCATCTTCGAAGGTGAGAAAAAGAGCTTCTCAGAAAAGAAAATGCTAAAGAAATTCATCACCATCAAGCCAGTATTCTAAGAAATGTTAAAGGGACTCCTTTAAAAAGAAAAAAGGAGAAAAAACAAAAAATATGAATAATAAAATGACAATAACTATGTGTGCATCAATAATCACTTTAAATGTAAATGGAATATTACAAAATAGTCACAAGGATGTGAAGTACAGCATAGGAAATACAGTCAGAAACATTGTAATAACCTTGTAGAGTGCCAGGTGGGTACTAGACTAACACTTCTTGAATTACGTAAATGTCTAACCACTATGCTGTACACCTGAAACCAATAAATAATGATACTGAATGTCAACTGTAATCAAAAAAAAAAAAATTTAACTTATTTTTCTTAGGGCGTATACATGTTAAAATAAGTCAGTCAATAATTAGTTATGAAGTACGATAGGATTTTTGAAATGCATATTTCTACTCTTTCATATTTTTGAAACATTCGGATTTTTTGTGTGTGCCAAAACCCGGGATTAAGGAAACATTTTGATTTTTATCTCTACTTCTGCATGGCAATATTGAAGCATGGTAAAAGAATACTATTATTTATATCTAGAAGAACTATTAAGATTATCTAATCCAAATCTTATTTTTGTGCAAAGTAAAACCCAAGGCAAGAATGACCACAAAACTGTCAGTCAATGATAATAAAGATATGTTTCTTACTATAAACAATTAAAATGATGCACACAATTAAAAGCTAAAGGCAATACAACAGAGCTAGAAACAGTGGGGAAAAAAAATTCACTAAGGAGAAAGAAGAAAGGACTTAGTACCAGGAAAGTCTTTTCCAACTGGCATCCAGCCTAATGTCTTTTGGGAATTTAAACTGAATACAGGCGCTGGGCACTAAGAATTAGATTTTCATATATCCTAAGTATTATAAACCATGACTTTTAGTTGCTCAAGTTATAAAATTAAAGCGAAGATATCTGAAAAAAGCAAGACCACTTGAAAAAAACCTCTATGGCATAAAAATTAAATTATCTACCTAACAACTTAAAAAACTAGCAAGGAAGCTGGCGGTCTATTTAGGAGGTTGTGGTAGAAAAAATCTTGTGATAAACTGAAAACCAAACTTGCAGCCCAGACAAAAGGCGTATAAGTTTTATCTTTAGCATTGTCGGTGTTCTTGTAGTTGCTGTTTACATTAAATGTATGGACAGGAATCAGTAGTTAGAATTAAAAATTAATATTTATTCGGATTTATGAAACCAGTTAGTTGCCAGCTGAAAAAAAAGTTACGTGGCTCTCTACAGATATTTTTCCAGCTTTATTTTTCAGGAATCTCCCCAAATCCCCCTTTCACTTTTACACAATTGAAAATGAGGTAAAATAAAATTTTAGCAGGCATACCATAATCAAATCTCCATGAAAGATAGTGAATAGAGAAAAGAAATATGCAAATTCATCAAGCACACACACAAACAAAATAGAAAAATAGAATAAGATTGTTAAATTGGTGGTTTGCAATAATTAAAATTATAAGAGGTGAAACTGAAAGAACGATATAAAAAAAGAGAAAAACAAAAAGAACTAGAAATTTTAAAATATATTTATTCAAGTTAATATTCATGTTTAAGTAAAAGAGCTTATTCAACTATTCAACTCAGTTGAAGAGAGCATGAGAATGCTAGAAACAAATTTGACAGAAATTATATCAAATAGATGTTTCAGAATATAACAATAAATCAGAAAGAAATTCAACGAAATACTGCATGTTACATTTCTTTAAAATATAAAAGTCCTAAAATTATACAAAAACTGCTGATTTCAACTGTCGGATTGACTTTTGTCTGAACAAGATTCCATTGCTAGAGTTCTAACCCTCAGTGCCTTATTGGAAGATAGAATCTTCACAGAAACAAAGTGAATTTTAATCCAAAATGACGACTGTCTATAAGGAAAGGGGAAATTTGGACACAAATG
>NW_011888808.1:2039323-2102101 GCF_000151845.1 Pteropus vampyrus
TAACATACAGATTGCTTTCCATTGATGATCTTTTGAAAATTGTTAGTGTAACATTAAGAAATGCTATATATCATAAATACTAACTAATGCTGTTCATTAATTTAAACATTTTTTAAAATTATTCAAATATTTATTCTCTAGAAATATAATTAAACTTAATTAAATCTGATTTCTTAAAAATAAATCTGTATCACTACAAATTAAATAAAATATATGCCCAATCAAATTTCTCTTTTATGCATTCAATTTCTCATAAATCTGGATGTAAATAGTTAAATTTCTATGACTATTGAGAAAGTTATACTTATATAAAACTAGATATCATAATTAATTTCACATGACATCATGTCATCACACTGTCATTTGTTTAAAATTCAAATGTCATGTTTTGATACAGGAAGTTTTCCATTTCAAAGAAGTTATAATAAAAATACTCATAAAATTATCATCTTGACAATATTAAATGACAATTGGGACCTTTCTTGCTGTGCAGTAAATTTTGAATTCAAAGTTCATGATGACATTAAAGCTATCATATTTTTTTTCTGAAAAGCCTGAACTTTTCCATTTCTTTTTACATAATGTATTCTCTCTTTAACCTCAGAATTATTTATTTAATTTGAAACCACATTACTTCATATTCAAACAGATGGGAAAGTTCTCTTTTAAAGAAAAAATATAGAATAATGACAGTAATAGGGATGAGGAAAGCAGCATTTCATGCACTATACACTAGAAACTAATTTTTATTAAAGAACTAGATATCTTACAACTTATTTTTGGCAGTGCCATGACTAATCCCTCTTCCCATGAAAGAGGTCACTGTTTTGAGCATCATTGCTTTTTATTAAATCTAGGATTTGGCAAGACGATTCCTTAGTTACTTTATACTGCTGCAATTCCTTGCTTACCCTCCACATGTTTGTTGTTGCTGGTTTTTTGTTTTGTTTTGTTTTGTTTTTTTAATAAAGCAGGTTTTGAATAATTATCTAGAGTCTACACTTACATACTCACATATATGGGACATGCATAGAGAAGGAAGTGACTATTAGAATTTTAGAAAGTAAATTCCTCATAGATGTAACTAATATATTTTACATATTATGATTTATATCTAGAAAAAAAACATTGTAATGGTTATAAGCAGTTACACCATAAATCCAGGAAAGTGAAGATGGAAAATACGATTTGTTTTTTCTTACAATGGTTAAGTTCTCATTAAGTTTTATCATCAAACATATTTCTAATGTCAGTGTAGCCACACCTGATGTAACATTGCTACTAGTTTAGGTATCTTAACCTAAAACACATTGCTTAGTAAAAACACATTTTTTGGCCTTTTACCCCTTGTTTATTATTTTTTATTCTATTCTCTTTAATTATAAAATAATATAATGTGGACAATATCTACTTACAGATATCCTGGCATAAACATAGAGTTTCCCTTATTTCTTATATAAGAATGTTCAACTAGTTAAAGAAGTCATCGATAATCTTTTTAAAATAAAAAGAATAAGTGTTTAAGGAGTACAACATTTTGCCAATCATATTTATACTTGAAATATATGAAACTTCTTGCCAGCAGTTGTGTGTTAACAGACACTATTTCCAATGCATATCTTTTAGTAAATTCTACCAGTTACATGGGATTAAATATTCCTAACATACACTAGTAAGAGTCGCTATATTTTGCAACTACAACCTGCACATTCAGGATCTACTCTATTGGTAAATACGAGACATATATGCAATACGGCCAATAGCTAGTGGCTAAAAATAAGAATTCAAATGTATTCTAAACTATAATTTCTGGTTTCTAACATAAGCAATTCCACTTTATACCATTCTGTTTATTCAATATTTTCTAATATACATAATAAACTATAGATATTAAGGTCCAAAGAATATATTTTTGTTTACTGCCACTAATTCTGAATTAATATCCTCAAATTTCAGAAGAATCCAAATCAAATAAAACTATAGCTTTATTTGCTAAGAATTACTATACTAAAATAAGTTTCTATAAAGCAAAAATCATAATTAAATTCAAGAAATGAATGGAAACTGTGAAGAAAAAACTTTTGGGAATTTATATCATTGCCAAAGAATTATTGCATCTACTATATATAAAGAACTACTAGTATCAAGAAGTTAAAGAAACTAACAAAAGAATATAAAATCAAGGGCCAAGAAAAGTCAGTCAGCAAAAAAATATTCATATCCCCTAAAATATAAAAACATGATAAATTTCACTCATAATAAGAGAAATGTAAATCAAAAGTATACAGAAATGCAATTTTTCACTGATTATATTTATACAATTCCAAGTTTTACAATCCCATCTGTGGGCATTGCTATAGAGAAATAATCAATCTTATACATCACTGAGAGAGGTACAAAATACATCTATAGAAGGGGATTTAGTTATATCTACCAAAATTAAAGATTTGTTTGTCTTTGAATCAGAATTCCACTTCTATATCTCTCCCACAGATGTATCTATTTGTGTGCTAAATAATGTGTGTCTTAGGAATTTCATTACACTATTGCATGTAATTCAACAAAAGAACAATAAAAACAAAAACATCAAAGCTGATGAACATTCATTAAAATGACTGTGGGGGAAAGGCACTCCAGTGAAACAGGTGAAGTAAAGGCCTCCAAAAATTCTCTCGTCCATGAAAGCAATGATTAGTGAGAGAGGGTTTTGGTTCAATAATTTCAAATAATTATCAGAACCATTAACAAGACTACAAAAAATGACAGTTTATTGAGTACTTCCCAGTTAATTACCGCATTTGATCGTTACAATAGACACTGAGATAAATATCGGATGAATAAAGATGAAACAGCCCCAGAACCTACTTTGAAAGCATCCACAGTATACTAGGTGAGGCAGACATCATAAGCAGAGGCTCACAAACCTTTCCTGTTCGCAGCCACCAGTAAGCGTTTTAGACTTTGCAGGACTTACTCTTCCTTGCCACTACTCGATTCTGTCACCGTAGCTTAAAAATAGCCACATACAATACAAAAATGCATGAGCGTGGCAGAATTCCAACAAAATGTTACTTATTCAAAATTGGGTCACATAGAATTTAGTGTGTCACAAAATATTATTTTAAAAAATCATTTCCAAGATGTACAAATGAAAACACAAAACAAAACAAAATGGTAATACCAAACCATGAAACTGGCTGAATTTGGACACAGGCTGTAGTTTAAATGACCCATGATCTAAACCATAAATTGAATTTTATAATATACTAGAAATGTCAAACAGTATTTCTCAGTTTTACATGTAAGGAAACAGAATTGCTGGAAAATAGACTTACCAGTTGTAACACAGATAATAAGCAGAAACTCTATAACTCAAATCCAGCTCTTTACTCACTAATCATTATTATTTCATGAAGGCAATGTGTCTACTTCAATGATAAGTGTGATGTATGGCATGCATTTCAGGATGTGTGCGACATCTTACATAAAATTATATTCTTAGTTATAATGGGATTTATTCAGCGCCTTTTGAAAAATAAAAATACACTATATGGTATGTTTTTTTTCCCCCCATGATTTTTGGAAAAGATGGAAAACTTTTGTTTTAAAATTATAATGACATTATCAAATAATTTGTTCCAGAAGGAAAGGTCTTACTTTCTAACAAATGTGCTATTATATCTTCCTTACCCTAATCCTTCAATTATTTAAAGATATCTTTAACAAACCCATGAGATAAAATCCAAGAGATATATTCATATGCTAGTTTTGGTATTTGGTCTCTCACGGCCTTTTTTTATGGAAAAATTATGCATTATCAATTGTACATATACATGCATAATTATATATTCATATATGTATAATTTGTTTATCTATTATACATGTATATGTATAGTTATATTGTTTACTATTATAAATGGCCTTAGGATCATGGCTTTAGCCACATATAAATGTATTAGTAGTGAATAATATATATTGAGCAATGTGGGGAAAAAAAAATACCCTATAATAAATCTGATCATTGACTAAGAAAAGTTTAAGAAAACTATCATAAGAAATATGAGAAATTGGTATATATCAAAACACTTAGGCATGAATTCTTATCAAAAGTCCAGTATGAGGGTGCTTTTGATAAGAATTCAAACCACTATGGAAAACAGTATGGAAGTTTGTCAAAATATTAAGAATAGAACTATCATATGACCTAGCAATCTCTCTTATAAGTATCTACTCCCCAAATTTGAAAACATTTATGCATAAAGATATATGTATTCCAATGTTCACTACATCATTAGTCACAGTGAACAAGACATCAAACAACAGAAGTGGCCTTTCGATAGATGATTGGATAAAGAAGAGATGGTACATACATACAATGAAATATTACTCCGCCATAAGAAAAGATGAAATATTGTCATTTGTGACAACATGTATGGATCTTGAGATTATAATGCTAAGCAAAAAAAGTCAGAAGGAGAAAGTTGAGAACCATACGATTTCACTTATATGTGGGATATAAAATGAAAACAGCAAACAAGACAAACAAAATTTCATAGACACAGACAACAGTTTAGTGGTTACCAGAGGGAAAGGGTAGGGGGAAGTAAGATAAAGGTAAAAGGGGTCAAATATATGGTGAAAGATTTGACTTTAGGTGGTGAACACACAACAAATATGGATGATGTATTATTGAATTGTATACTTGAAACCTTTATAATTTTATTAACCAATTAACTTAAGAATGCTAAAGAAAGTCCAGTAAATGTTGTTTTATAATGTGAAAGATAATGGTAGATATACAAAATTATAATCAAGAACTCAAGGATATGCTGGCAATTGCGTGACATAGAGGAGTGAAGGAGATAATTTTTAGTTCTAGTTTCTCATGCTCACAGTAATTTTAAAAATTCCATTTTTTATTTAGGAGCAGTTTGAAAATATATGATTGGTTCATTATGAATGTATTTATAAGTGTGAGATATAAATTCACTTATTAAACAAAAATAATTGGACAGAAAGATGTTATTTTAAACACATATGGATTGTGTTGAGCTTTGCAGGGCTTTTTTGTTTTTTGAATTGCCACTGTTTTATGTATGCATGTATGTAGGGATTGATGGATGGATGGACGGAAGGACAGATGAATGGATGGATGTTGAGTGTTGATGGTGAGGGGAAAGAATCTATACATTTAAGTTAGAATGGCTCATTAAGGCAGATGAGAGTAGAACAGAAAGTCTATGAGGACGGAGACCAGGTAGATTAAGAAATAGGTGTGACTCTTTATATTTGTCTGCCAATACTACAAATAATAAAACAGGCATCGATTTTTACTGAACCTCCAGAATCTTACACAGGTTCACAGACCTCCGCCACCTCCTGATGGGTAATCAGCTCTCAACCATATGTTCATTGGCACCTAAGCCCAGAAAGATGGCTTGGATTGAAGTACCAATTGAGTCTTGCTCTTTTACTAAAACCAGGTGACACAAGAAGAAATAAGAAGTTGTCTACCTTTTTCCTTTTCTAGCAATTTTTTTTTCTTTAGTTAAATTGAAATAAGAAATATGCATAACAAAATATTTTAAGAATAAAATATTTTTCCTTTCGGTTTACTACTAAAGGAAAATTTATTTGTTTTTTTTTTCCTTCTATTCAAGGATAAAAAGAATTATAAAAAAAAAACACTTGGAAGTTCATAAAAAAATAACTTTCTAATAATTCAATATGTTGTGTTTTTTTATTTTGTATATATCTCCACTTACTTCATGGAATACTTTATAAGAAAAAAATGCATAGGATGAAGATGAGATTTTTTTGGTCTCATTTTAATATGCGTATAAGAAAATGATAGAATTGTTTCAGATCATTTTGTGTGTGTGTGTTCCATATTTTGACTCCACAGCTCCTGCCTTGTAGGGAAAAAACAGCTGCAACTCAGTCCCTGTTGGATAAGGGGTGGAACAGATGGCTTATGATCCTGTACTGCCCACACATTAGGGAAGCACCATGGCTTAGAGTACTATTTTTTTTTTTTTTTTTAGAACTAACACTTCTAAAGTGAAAATAAATAGTCAAGTGAGGAGATGGAAGTTACTGAGCCTGAAGTCTATCAGGGTGCTTACTGTTTCTCTCACAGGTGCTGAACAAACCTGAGTGTGGCTGCTTTCAAGGATCAATCCAATCAGTAATTTACCAGGCCTCTCCACTTCCCACTTTATTCTTTATGCTAGAGCTAGATGGCACATGCTTAAACTGTCCCATTTTACTGAGCACACAATTTCCTAAAGGGTTCGACAAGCCATTAATTTGTCCTTTCTGTAGTTTTGGGAGAAAATAAAGTTCACCTGAAGTTACTGATCATTTTATCTATGTCACTGTTTTGAAATTTTAACAGAACCTGTACATCCCACATATATTTAATCTATATTTAAAGTATATCAACATTTTTATGGAAATTGATTTATGGGATCGGAAAAATATCCATGTGCTTTTAAGGCTGACAAATGAAAATACCATCTCTGTAACAGTTAATAGAATTATATTAAATATCATGATACGGTATCTTCTTTTTAGCTTTATGTGTATTAGTGATAGTTTAAAAAAAAAAATTTGTACCAGCATACCTTCATGGTAACAAAGACATAATTACTTGTGTATTCAATTAAGTGTTTTCATTTTACATGAGAGAACAAGAAGAGTAATATGTTGGCAAAGAACATTCTGTCTAGTGTGTATGGACCAATGTTTAAGGAGATGCGACATAATTGGTAAAGTTCATATTTTACAATCATTATTTTGAACTGTTTAGTATAAATAACACCATTCTATAACATAATCCACTTAATGTTCCATGTCTTCAAATCCAATTGCTTCTCCATCCTCATTTCACCCACAATTTCCCAGAAGAGGAAAAAAATAAACCAATAAACAAAAACTTACCTTTCCAACATATTGTGGATCTGGTCCCATATGTTCTTCTAAAACAAAGAACTGATTCCAAACCCATCCCCTTTTGGGACGATGGTGGACTTCGGTTTCGCCTTCGATGTGTTTGGTTTGATTTCTGGTCACCTTGATGGAGCTGTGGTGGGCAGTTCCATAACACCTCTGCACAAAACAGAGACACACTAGGACTGGACAGATGCAAGATGTGCTCGTAATTTTCATTGTAAGATAACTTTCCAGTTCACAGTTTTCTTTCTTTTCCGTGTCAGCTACAAATGTTTAGTGAGCGTTCAAGAGAGAAGCCAAAGCATCTTTTGAAAGGACAGTCCAAAGTAAATTGTTCAGCATGTCCATGATTTAACTGTCCATCAGGGTAAAGACAGATTGCATTTACATCCTGAAACACTTGGAGAATCAAAGCTATAGTTGTCTAATTCTAAGTCTTCACAGTGGGCGAACGCAGGCAACCATTTTCTACCTAATGGAAAGAGAGAAAATTATATACATTACAAAACATGGTAGTTTTAAGTATTTGCTCTGAATGTGAATTATACTGTTTTGCAGTATGATTCTGACAGGCAAAGAACATGTGTAAATTCTTTTGAAAATACACAAACAAACATACATATAGTCATGCATAAACCTGCACACTGAACACGTATTTTTAGATGAACCTCCCTATCTGCACTACTAATATTCAATTATATGTAATTGAATATATATTATACTTGAATATATATAGTCAGGTATATGTATATTGAGGATATATATACACATATACATACGAATGTGTATGTGTGTGTGTGTGCGTATGTGTGTATTCTTTGAAACACAGAAATGTAGCCATAGAGAGTGTTGAAATGGTCAAAACTGACCATAAGTACACATGCCTGAGTGTAGTGTGATCACTTACAATATGTGATCTAATAGAAACTCCATGCTAAGTACAAATTTTATTCACTTATTTTTGTATTTATTTTTTTGTTAGATGTGATAAAAATGTATTACACAGACACAAATTAATTACTTATTATATGTGACTCACTGAATTTCAACAAAATACTTCCTAGGATTAAAAGTGGCTTAGTAAGTAAAAAAAAAAAAAAAAAAAAAATCGAAAAAAAAAAAGCAGAAAAGAAGATGGCTGAAAAAATGTATAAAATTGAAAGTTACTCCATACTAGAGGATCAGATTGGCACAAATATGAGTGAAAATATCAACTGGCTCACTCATAGCTTGTATGGATTTTGATAAGACTGCAGATAATACTCTAACATGTCATCTTCACATACAGGCAAGACAGATATTCAAGCTTGGGAATGACACTACACATAAATCTAATAGCAATGTAAAGAAGGATGTAAGTAAGAAAGGAATGGCAAAAAGAACAGAGGGGAAAATGCTTTGATTTTCAAATAAATGTTGCAAATTTGGACTTAGGGTTTACAATAATTGGATAATAAAGTAAAACTTGAGAAAAATTTCTGGACGATAAAAAAACAGAATTTGGGAGAGAAAAAGTTGACTCTGAAATTATTAACTTATTGAAACATAAAACTGCAGTAAGTTTTGCTGCATTTTAAATATGTCTGTTTCAAGATTAGAAAAATATCAATTCAAGATTATAACTATTCCATCAAGTAAAAATAGTAGATGAATCACTTTCTTATTCCATAAAATTTGCCCCTATAAATCAGTACAAACTTAAATATGGACCTAAATGAATCACAAGGTGGTTGACTTGACAATATAAATTATTTTAAAAATTGAACATAAATAATCAAAGTATAATTCTTTATATAATTGATGAAAATATTTACACTGAATAGGAGATGAAAAAAATAATCACATAAGACACAGAGCAAGGCATTTACCCTCTCAGTTTCTCTCCCCATAAATTAAGGTTTTTGAAAATGCTTACTTCAACAATTGTGAAACTATAGTATTGGACGAGAACTGGAATTTCATTGTAATCATCAGGCAAATATTAATTAAACTTTGTAATATCATTTGAAAACAAAGATACATTTTTCACTGATTTACATTAAAATGACTCAAAAACCTTCTTAACATATAAAAAGAGAAATGCCATTCTAGTTCCAACATAGTAAAAGCACTGAAAAGAAAGTCAGAAAAGTTTTTCTTCTTTTTCTTGATAATTTACTTACAATATGTACTTATATGAATTACTTAATTTCTTTGAGTCTCAATTTTCTTATTTATAAAAATGTAAATACTTTTAATGTTCTTTTCAGTATATCTAATAAATTATTTGGGTCATTTATATTAAAGTTTTTCTTTCTTATTTCTCTAAATATTCTTATATTTAAGTCACAAATTTCAAAATAAGAAACTTTAACTTTCTTCTTAGAAGTCAAGTTGATGAATATATAGAAGGTGTTATCGTAATACGTTCACACCTCTTGGTGTGATTTTTAAATGAAATTAACATCTTTGCCCTTTATGCTAAGTTGTTTAACGAAGCATAATTCATGAGTAGAAGGTGAAGAAAGTGGCTTTTATAATGCATTACAGATATGTATAGTGTTTTCTTTACAATAATCATCGCCTGCAGCATTCCAAAAATACATAAATACATTTTAATCTATATATACATTATATTTTTATGAATCTTTAGTGTGACAGTTATGAAAAGTTATAAATAAGGCTCTGTGGAATGAAAGAACAAATGTAAACATCACTACTGTACTTTAAAAATTAATTTCATTTACTATATTATGAAAGAACAGACTCCAAATATGAACATTTTCTGCTCTACTTCAGAAAATCCATCTCTGCATAGGTTAGAAAGAATTAAAATGCACATAATAGTGAAATAAACCATGAACTGAGACTAACACAATGGAAATATGCTGAAGATTTTTGGCATTTTTTTGACTAAGCAACATCTAAACACCCTTCCTGCTTCCATGGAACACGTCAATATATGAATCCTGATGACCAGAGCCCTAACTTTTGCCTCTGAACACCTGGGACCAGATGACTTTTCTACTTCCAACTTCTTATTTCTAATTTGCGCTAGTGACATACACATGTTAATTATATGATCCAGCACCCTGGAGCAAGTGACAAATGGCTGTAGGAAAAGTTGAGAAATGTCTCAACAGCAGCTGTAAGGGTCTCAAGGTCCAAACGTAGCAGTGGTGAGCCCAGTAACTATGACGGACAGAGTACAGTGGCAGCTGCACAAATTAAGAGTCATTCTGGCTACTCAGTTTCCACGGCAAGTAGCTGACCTTGTTTCTTACTGCCTAACTTCTGTTGGTTCATACTTCTTGCCAAACCTGATTCTTAAGGATCCTCATCAATTTTGATGGCTACACAATATTCTTCCAATAAATATGTCTGCTGCCTTCCACGGTAAAGTTGATTTTTGTTGTCTGAAAACAAGAACCTTCTCTGATACGAAACATTACTGTCAAAATACTCCAAAAGAAGTAGTTTCCAAATAATGCATTACATGCACTAATGTGCAATGCAGACCTCCCTCCTCTGCTCAGTACTTAATCTAAGTGATCCAACATTGCTTCCACAGACTAGTCCTCTTGCTGCTGTAATTATTCCCTCTTCAGTAGTAGAATTAGTAACACTCTATTTAGTCAAGAGATATGACCTCAAATGATCATTGTGTAGAGAACTATCACATTTTTATGAGGATTATATTCTCTGAGCTTCATATTTCTCATTTATGAATAAAAATTTTCATTGAAGTACCTTTAAGCATGTTCAGCTAATTCTTTGAATTTATGACTTAATAACTGTGCATCATTTACAAATGACTTTCCTTACTTACACTATTAGTCATATCACAGAAGATGCAGAATTAGCCATTTATAACTCTTCAGTACAGTCAATTTTTCAGAGAGCTTTAAAGAAACACTATTCTCAAAGAAAAAGATTCTCATATTTGCCCCAAATGTTGTTGCTTATAACTTGGGCTTTTGACTTGATTTTCTTAGTAATTTATTCTTAATTTATAAAACTGAGGACTCCAAAGAGGTCTGGAGAATGCCTTATGTTTTCCTTTTCTTAAGGAAAAAAAAAAAATATTTCTTTGCTCTTTTGCTTTTGAAAATGTCTTTGTTAAAAATAATTTTATTTCATGAATGTATCATTCCATCCTTCATATATCTGGGGTGACAGAAGATATTATTTTACATATTCAAAAAGCCTGGAATTATAATTACTACCGACTTCTCTATATATTATCGGTAGAAATTTACCTGACTTTGCAAGTTTAGTTTAAATAGAAAATGTCAAAAGAAGATGAAATATGATGGAAAGTCCATATTTTTTGGAATTACTTTCATTGCAAGATACATAAGGACGTCTTGTGTGGAGGAGTACATGTCAATTGTTCATGTTATTTGCTGCACAGCTGTCAAAGCTGTAAATCCATCCGATGAGAGGGCTGTTCTTCATGAGGGTAACTCCTCTTGAAAATAATAAAACTTAACTTTTCCATAATGAATTATTAAAATCCATCATACTGTCAGGCAGATTTGAATATAAGGAATTTTATATTATGTTTGAATCCTGGGGTACTTATATAAGGTGAAAGTTAAATATCCTGAATAAAAGCCAGTTTTTCACAATTTATAATCTGTATGTATGCACGTATGCATGTATGTATGTATTTATTTACTTATCTTTAGGATGATGTGTTCTAAAACCTTAAGTTATCCTTTGACTTGTTGACTGCAGTCATAATGCCCATTGCTGGCAAGATGCATTATCAGGTATGTGTCTGGCACTGGAACTAGGGTTTCTATCATTTTTGGATTGAATGATAACAATATCAGTATCATGCTCTTGTTCTAAGTCTAGGTCTTGTTCATTTTCCAATTATAACAACTTCCGAATTTATGTTTTACCTTCCTGTCCTTTACCATCTACTTTTACTGTTTTTTTCCCCTCATAACTTTGGTGTTTTTTTCAATTGATAATTTTTCTGTTTAATAATGAATTATACGCTTCTCCTTCAGTGTCAATTTGATTATATAGCTCTTGCTTACAGTCAAAAACCAAATACTCATGAACCATATGGAGTTGTATCCAGGGCTGTGATTTTATTCCCAACCAACTCCCAAATCAATATTTCACTTTCAATCTGATTATTTCAGGATATTCCCACAGCTCCAAGATTTTGATATAATGAATTGCATTTACTTTAAAAATGTATATCTATATCTAGATATAGATATCTAGATATAAACAGATATATATATATAGATGCAGCTCTCTGTAAAATACAATGAAATATCTAAATAATAACATAAATAAATTAGAAAGCATTAACTTTTGCATATTGTGGTTTTTTTTTTTTCTGTTGGAAATATTCATTTACGTTTCCTAGAGACAGTAATGAAAACACTACACGTGTACTTACAGGTATTACTCCCTGACATGGCTCATTCAATTTTCTTTGCCTTAATAGCTTTACTCTACAAACTTCATTTAGTAAAACCTATCCTCTGAGACCTAGACAGAAGAGTATTTCTCCACAAAGATTTCTCTGTCTGGAGAGACAATTCTATTTAGATCTTTTGTGTTTCTTCACGTCTGAGAAAGAAGTATTGACAGCTTTGTTTCACGCTGTCTTTTCAAGAATATTTGCATAGCAAACAGGCTTGGAAGAAAGATAGTTACCTCCCTTGGAGGCAGAGGGCAGATTCGTTTTCTGACTGGATAATATCTTCTTCTAGGACAAAGGTAGTAGAAGTGTGCTAGAAGACCTCAGAAGAGACTAGAAATTCCAAAATCCAGGTTCCTTAGCTGTAACCCATATATACTGTGTGTGTGGCATATACTTTGACTGCTTCACATTACCTGATGAGATGCGAGGAGCTAGGGAATCTTACACTGCCAAGTGTGCTATGGCATTAAAGTCTTTTGTCTCTGATCCAGATTCGTGTATTTTGTCAGCATCTATAAAGCTGTGGCAGCCTAACTTATTAGCTTGAAAGTAAGGCAAAATCTCAAATCCTTCAATTGAAAGTCTAGATACCATAGTTTAATGTAACTGTACCTCTAAATTACCATAGCATTTATCTAATCCTTACTAAATATTGCAGACCAACATACTAATAATTTTTATAGGTGCTAGTTAATGTTTTCTTTGTGTTATATTTCTCACAATATCTCCTTATTGGCAAGTGAAGAAACTTTTATATTGTAGCCACTAAATAAACATTCGTTGAATGAAGGAATAAATAATTGGAGAATACACAAATTAAGTCCGGTTTGTGCAACAAGAGTGGTGTTAAAATACCAAGTTTCAACTTGAAATATTTCATTGTAAGAATGTGTTTGGAAAAACTTTTTTAACATACTTTGATTTGGTTAACATTATACTTTTGCTTTTCACTTAAAAGCCTGTCACAATCAAAGAAACATAAGTACTGAATAATAAAGTTACATTTTTATCAATAAAATTCTGCTTTCTCACTAAGGCCTTTTTAACACAGAGGAAATTAATGAAGTCATTTAAATATGCATTAGTAAACTTTGCAATGGCATAATCGTGTGAGTAATATGAGTAATATCTTATATATACTGTAAAATATGTGTGTATGAACGTTCCTCCCATGCCGACTAAAAATATGAAAGTAAAACAGACCATTCACATTGTCACTACTCCTTAGCTGTCACAAATTTGATTAAAGCAAACATTTATGTTGAGCTGAGTTTTAAATTATACAGCTAAGTAGGAAAAGCAATGTACTGAAGGTATATGCAACTATAAGATGATATTTGCAATGCTGATCTATTTGACTTTAATAGATAATATCGTAGAACTACTTCCAGTTTTCATGTTGCTGATTCCAAACTTCACAACGTCTAGTAGACATTATCCAGAAAAAATTGAAAATTATGGTACCAAATTTAATGTTTCCTTACCCATCTGTACATGTCAGAGTGACAAATTGTTATTGTTAATTTCTTCTGTCTTCCAAAAGTATTTCTACCTATCACACTATTTTTATCCTTGATTATGTTCTTGTTGAAAAAAATAGTATATATATGTACATATATTTTTATTTCACACATAGGATTTTATGAAATAAATTTTAAAAT
The DNA here is from genome assembly GCF_000151845.1 of Pteropus vampyrus. Taxonomy (NCBI): domain Eukaryota; kingdom Metazoa; phylum Chordata; class Mammalia; order Chiroptera; family Pteropodidae; genus Pteropus; species Pteropus vampyrus. The sequence continues at coordinate 2,053,370 of NW_011888808.1, forward strand.
GGTTATTCATTTTGATTTAAAATATTTTAAAAAATACTAAAAGAATTATACTGGTGCAGATAGTGACCTCACTATCTGGTTTCCATCACTTAGCACCTTATACACCTTGACAAGCACAAGTCTCTTACACACCGCTTCTCCAGGATAAAAACTACGTTTCCTAGCCTCACTTGTAGCTGGGTATTACTCAAGGACTAAGTTGTAGCCAATGGCACAAAAGCAGAAGTATTGTATGTTAACTTTCCAGGAAATTTCCCTTGAAGACTGTTGACATGTATCTCCTCTATTCTTTTCTCTTCCTCTAATGTGTCACATGAATCCTGACTGTGTGGCTAGAGACTCCTTGTGGGCCTGAAGATAGAGGGATCAAGCAACTTTATCCAGAGAAGACCGTAGAGCAGAGACAGGAATACATGAGTCCCGGGATGCTTTCCTCTCAGCTCAGTTAAAAGAGAAAATATGTTAGTCTTTTTAAAGCCACAGTTATTTTGTATTTCTGTTACTCAGAGCTGAACTTAACCCTCATTTAACAACCATTGAGCTGAAACAGGATAATCTCCATGGCTTTGGACTTTGGGTAGGATTTGTGGAATAAAGTACAGAGGAAGGAAAGAAAAGAAAGGAAAAACAGAATAAAAAACATGGAGAAATAACGGATGGTATTCTATTCCAAATTCCAGAGAATTTATTTTTGGTGTTAGCCTTCTCTGAAACTTTTATCACAAATGTTAAAATGTGCACGTATTACTTTTCTCTCTCTTTCCTCTGACGTCGAAAATCAAATCTTATGCTGTATCCATGTTATCTGCAGCACACAGCACTATGCAATGCAAACAGAGGGGATGATACTCACCCAGAGGTCTCTCGCAATGTCTTTACTTTTGAAATATGTCCTCTAGCTATATATTATCTCCTCGCTCATCCCAGAAAATCTTCTATGTCTTTACATCACCTCCAGAACAGACTCACAAAACTTGCACGTGAAATTCATAGCTTTTCAATATTTGACACTTTTTCACTTCCCTTGTCATCTTCAGTGTCTCCCCAGGAAACACCATGACCTGCCCATATTTTGCCATGTCCACTCTCTCTTGACTGTGCCGTTCTCTTGCTAACCTTTATGCCTCTTTATAAGCTGTTTTGTTCTAAGTGAAAAACCCATTTCTCTGTTTTAATGATCAGCAAATAACCAGTCCCCCAAGCAATTCCTCAGAGTCCATCCACTTTGTCACCAAGGTCCCCTGTTTTCTCTACTATCATCAAAAAGTTTAGAATATTCCGCCACAAAAGTATATTACTTTAAGGTACAGGCAGTTGAAAAACACCAGATGCAAACAGGGCATGCTGACTTCTCTAAGATTAGAGAAAAAAGCTGCCCTATGAGAGATGTCCCCTCATACTGGAAGGAAAGACACATTCTATCACAAGGGTGGAAAGTCGAAGACAAGAGAAATTTGTACAAATACACATTGCTAAAGGAACTCTTATCTTCTAGTCATTCTTTTACTCAATTAACTAACTAGCACAAGCCCCTTTGCCTTGTCTCTTTTCACTATTTACTACTCTGTCCTATTCAGTGTAAAATTGCCTGCTTTAAACTGTGTGTTTGAGTCTTCATTTCCTTGTGAGGACTCCTCACAAGGAGGATTTAACTTACATTAAATCAATCTATCTATCTATCTATCTATCTATCTATCTATCTATCTATCTACCTATTTATCTATCATCTATCTAATCTAATCTAATTTCTTGTTAATTTGTTTTATTACAGAAGCCTAGTGAAGAATCTAAAAGGTAAAAGAATTTTTTTCCTCCTCTAAAGTCACATTTATCACATGACTTATATGCATTTCCTTGTCTGTCTTCCAAATTAGACTGACCTCCTGCAAGGATTTAACTTTAAGCTCTGTACCTTAATGATTAGTATAATCTTACACTTACAGTCAAGACTCAGCTACACAAACAAACAAAACTAGTTTGTGCTTGTATCAGTTTTAAATGCCCCATTTATTAGTCATGTGACTTTAGCCACATTTTCTTATATGTAAAGTAGGTCTAATAATAATATCCCTATGAGAATTAATCAGAGTTATGGACAAAGTCAAGAGGACCTGGATGACTCAGTCAAAATCTACCACTATTGCAGGGAAAATAAAAATCAAAGTATATCTCTTAAAAGTAAGAACACTATGCTTTTTACATGAAATATTATATTATATGCACCATTTGCATGTATTAGGATTATTTTCCATGATCTGGATATTAGAAAGTATTTTAATTATAATTTGGATAGTATAATTCCTGAAAAGAAATTAAAGTTAAACATTAAGAGGCAGAGTATTTGCATAATGCCTTGATAATGAATATTTAATACTTGTGTGCCTTTTCTTAGAGCTCTCATTTTCCATCCCTATAATGTACAGTATGTATGTAATTAAAAAAAAATATTCCCCATATGTCTTGAAAATGTTTTTGGAGACACACATTTTTAGAAAATAAACACATAAATGTCCCAAACTAATGCATACCCAAAACGATATTTAGTTATAAAGCTATAATGGAATTGAAAAAATTCAGCTTTTCTCTAGTATATTGCTTTCAAACATTTCTACAGGAAACAGGCTTATCTTTTATAAAAAGTCAGGAATATGAGTTCCCTTTTTGAGGGGGAGATTTTAGTTTCTTTATATAGAAACTTGTCTTCATTAAACTATATATATATATATAACATCTTAATTGCTATTTATAAGAAAATGAAGTGTTACATTTTAGCATGCCAAATATATGTCAAAGTTTTATGTAAAATATGGAGTCAAATCCACTTTGAATTTAAAGCTGTGTTACACATAGTTTTCTATAGAAAATATAAATATATAGGAACCATAACATTGTTTAACTCTGAGATACTGCATTTCTGAAATTTAATTAATGAGAAAATTTGAAAAATTGTCCCAAAGAGAAAAGGTATGTGTGGTGTGTGTACAAATGATCTGATTATTAATAGAAATTCATACTGCTATTCAAGGTCAAATTTATCTTCCACCATTCCAAACAAACTCTTACGAGTATATTCTACTCTAACATCATATTGTAAGCCTGTTATATCTACTTGACAAGACAGTACCCCTCAGACTGTCCCATTATATGCTATTCTCATGATGAAGACAGTCGGACAGATCTGTACACTGGTGTCACCACCTAAGAGTCAGCAGGTAAGTTAAAACCATGGAGTGATAAGGCCATGTTAGAAGAGACTGAATAGAGAAGGGTGTATGGCATGGAGCTCAGTATTGGGCATTCAGCATTTAGAGTTAAGGGCAGGGGATCAGGAGCCAATATAAGAAATAGAAGCGAAACACAGTGCCATGGTGGTTGGAAGGAGTAGGTGGGGTATCACAGAAGCCTAGCGATCAAGTATTTAGGGGGAGAAAAAAAAAATTGCACTGCTAATTAAATCAGTGTCTTTATTTATGAAAGACCCAGATACCACCAATCTATCTTTTACACTGAATTTATATTAATATTCCATAAAATGGGCTATATGCTTAAAGCCATTATTTTATTTAAATTGTTTTATGACCATCTTCTACCTGAAAATACTGTTTCACAGCATTCAAATAGCTTGCCTGAGAGATGAAATTTTGAAGCCAATTCTATTTGAGTTCACTATTTTTCTCTAACATTGGATTTAAATAGACACAGGTTTGAATCATTATGCATTTGTCTCCTTGCCATCAGTCCTTGAGATGTAAGGTAATTGATATCTTAAAGTTTCAGTTTCCTGAATGATGAATGAGTCTGATAGTACTACTTACTCTATAAATTGTATTTAGTGTTATATGAGCCAAAAATTTTTTTGAGAACTTTCTGATTCATAATAATCCCTTGTAATGTATTAATAAGTACTATTATATGTTGTTATATAGCTATGTCACTTCAGAAATTGACTCATATTTATTTTTACTGTTATTTTTTTTATCCACAAAATTTAAAGATAAACATAAGGAAGTTTTTTGTCTTTATTAAATCTAGTGCATTATCCTAAAATTAAAAAGTAAGCTTGTGTACTATGATAACCAACTGTACAAATGTTTAAGATGAATGTAATTTTTCTCCCACATTACCATTGTCTATATTTCTACAAGCTTAGGAAAATAAAAGTCATACATATTTAAATGTCTTCTGTTAGCTGCAATAAAATAAAGAACTTATTTATGGCTTACAGGAGTCTGATTATTCCTTTCCATGAAAACTAGGATAAAATCTAGGAACAACCTATACATAGGTGGGATCATTTAAATAGCAGAAAAATTTTCTTATGATGTTGATATATGGTAAAGGAAAAAAACATAGGGAAATATTGGAGGAACTTCCTCAACTACTTTGCTATAAGTCTCTCAGACACATAAAATAAAATTTAATCCTAATATTTCAAGATGTTACTAAATGTTGCCATATTAATAGAATGAGACACATAAACTATCAAATTTTTTGAAGGAGCTTAGGAAGTAAATAAAGTGTTTTACTTTTACTATCCGAAAACTCATTGAGATTTTATTTGCAACTTGATGTTCATATTTCCAGTTATTGCATTATTCTGTTTATGCTATTTTATAGTTCTTAGCAATTAGAGAATATGTTCACATAATATAATCATTCAAAAGACTGAACATCAGGAACTCTCCTGGTAGTAATAAACTCCCAGTGGACACTCCAGTAAACTCTCATTGGCTACTGAAGAATAACTTCATTGAATCATGGTGAAAACAAAGCAACAAAACTGTGTAATGTCCTCCAGGGTATTATTGGATAAAAGGCTGATGATATGCTTACATGGGGAATTTGCCACATTGTTAATATAATCACTACCTTGTGGTCCTATAAAAATGAATGCTTTTCATCTGGTGTATCTTTTCTGGGAATATTTAAAAGGTATTTGTATTCGTTCTCCAAATAATTAAATGTATATTTTCTAGTTTTATACTTTTTAACCTGAAAACATTATTATCATGATTTTACTATTTTTTTTATTTTTTTATTTTTTTTATTTTAAAAGTGTTACCTGCTCATGGTAAGAAAATAAATAAATGAAAACAATACAATTGGTATAAAGGGAAAAGTGAAAAACAAAACAAAACAAAACAACACAAAAACTTTTATCCTTTCTTCCCTTAAGTTCCACTTTTCACATATAAAATTTATGTGTATATAGTCCTGAATTTAATAATTAATAACTATATCTAACAGAGAATAAATGAAGAAAACTAAATTGATACTCTTTTACACTGAGTCATGTTATATTGACATTTTATAATTGCTTTTTTACCGTAAAAATAAATATATGGCATGTTCACTACAGATCTATCATGTTATTTTTAACTACCACATATCACACAATTGTAAGAAACTACAATAATTTAAATATTCAATATCTTATGAACATATAGGTCCTGTATCCTTTAAAAGTTTATATTCTTTCAAATCAGTAGACAGCAATCCTTTCTTATTTCAAAAACTTTAAAATCTATAAGTTTAAATCCAAGATGAAAACAGATTTTACTTTATTAGCTGATAGAATATTCTGTGACATAAAAAAAAAAAAATCTATATATGTGGCACATCTTTATTAGCATGGTTTTGTACATGTAGATGACCAAATTCATTTTAGATATGGTTAAATAGAAAAAAAGGATTATTCACACTAGTTCACACACATCATGTTAACTTTATAAATTATCACAATAGAGAGTGAATTCTTCATTATATACCTTGTCTTTCTTGGAGGAACTATCCAAATTATCCAGGTGAAAAGCAGGGTCTTTGAATTCAGGCTGATCTGAGTTTGAGTCCTGGCTCTGCCAGTCATAATTAGTAAACGGTGTCATCCAGGCAGCTAAACTGCTAGATTCTGAGTTCACATACTTTAAACGAGCATAACAACAACCATTCAGTATGAATGGTACGATTATTACCTGAGACAATATCTCTAAGAGCCTGGCCTATATAAATCTCTCAAAGGTAATTAGCAATAATATTATTATCATTATGACCAGTAAAACAATGATCATCCTATTGTTTTCCTTTGGAGAAGGTAACCAAACAGTTGTGAAGAATCTGCCCGCAAGACCAGATCATGTGAATTTACAGGTGAGCACATACCTCCAAACAGGAGGGCCCTAAAGTGCATCGGTTTCGCATGTGCTCTTTAGCTATATGGAAACTCACTTGTATAATCACTATTTCCCTTTATCTGCCTTAGAATTCGACCACTTTGCATTCCTCGGTTCATGCAAATGAGGAAAGCGGGAGAGAGAACAGCTCTCTGGTATCTCATATTATAAGGGCAGTAATACTATCGGATTATTATTCATATGACATCGTTTTAACACCCATAGTTTCTTAGAGGCCCCATCTCCGAACACAGCCAAACTGGGGGCTAAGGGCTTCAACATAAGAATTTGGGGGGAACACTAACATCCATGCCCTGATGACATATCATCTCTAGAATCGAAAGTATATTGAAGGGCTTTCAAAAACTAGAAATGAGCCAAAGTACTTTTCATGTGCTACATGGAAGGGAACGGAGGTAAGAAACTACTAAGGAAATGTTAGAAGCAAGTTGAGCCAGCAGTAGTAAATCTCAGCAAAAATAAACTTTCTGAGGGGGAGAGTGCATACCCAGGAGAAAAACTGTATCTTCAATGGAACCTTAGTTGAGATAAAAGTGCCAGGTACACAAAAAAACCCTTTGGGACTCAGCATAGTTCAGCAAAGCAGAGGAGGTAACACTGTAGCACATTTCCTGAAAGCAATCTGTCTCCAGCAAGAAATGAAGAGTCTCACATAAACCAACTAATCTGGGTAACCATAGTGCTAATTCCACAAATGTATTCGGCTTCAATGTAGGAGACTTTTATCTTTAAAAAAAAAATCATGAAATCATAAAAGAACAGATTGATAAAAATCAGTTTATAAAAACTAAAGATGCCTGCATGGCATGAACAAGACAAGCAGAGCAGGCAGTGTTCAATAATCCCACTCTCCCAAAGTGGGCAAAGTACATAATGGACAATTCACAGGAAGAAAACATTCAAAAAGCTTTTAAACATATTAAGAAAATCATTAACCTCACTCATAATAAAAGACATGAGAATTAAAACTACATTGACAGCCAATTTCTCACTCAACAGACTGTTAAAAATCTAGAGGTTTGCTAACTCATTTGGCAAGACTGTGGGAGGAGGAATGCACTCATATATTGCTTACGGTTATGTAAAATAAGCTAATGCCTTTTAGAGTAATTTGCCAACTCCTACAAAAATTATTAAGCTCTATTTCTTGACTAATAAATTCTACTCTAGTAATACGTCCTACAGATTTGTAAAGTATATCATTTAAAATTGAAAAAAAGGATCAAAGGTAGGCAGCTCATTCCTAACATGTCATATGAGGAACATTTTGTTTAAGATTTAATCGTATACACAGGAGATCATCTGTGTAAAATTTATGCAATGCTTAACACTATGTTAACAGAATTGTTCTGTTACAGAAAAGTTTACCCGCTAATATTTACCGGTTAATCTGTATCTATAGATGACTAGTAGAAGGGTCTGTGACATCTCCATGAAATGGCACACTAGGTAGAACCTTATGTATGGATATGAAAGGATCTCTGAGATATATTGTTAAAAGAAGACAAGTTTCACAATACTGTGTGCTATTAAATGTTTTTAAAAAGTGGGACACTATGTGCATTTACATTTACTTCTTTTTGCAAAAACACCTTTGAAAGGCTATATGATAAAAGAACAGTATCTTCTATTTGGAAAAGAATGGAAACCAAGTGAAGTGTATTGGATAAGAAAAAGACATTTTCTGGTATATTTTATTTTTCCTTTCTTACGTTATTTTAAGCAAAAAATATATTATCTAGAAAACAATTAACAAACTTTGAACTAGTAAGAATTGTTGTGCCTCCCCACCCTTCTGCTCACCCATCCATGTGTGTAAATAATTCTAAATTAACAACAGCAAATGGAACATCTGGTGCTTGAGGTAGTATACAGATCCCAGCTGTGCTGGATCTTCAAAACACAATGTTTTCCAGTAGCAATGTTTTAATAATAACTATCTTTTTTCAGCTACAACAGATAGACTTGCATGCTGATTTAATGCCCCTAAAACAAATAAGAGCTTATCAACTGTTATGTAGATTAAGAAGTTACTATATTTAGGAAGTCAGACTGTAAAAAAGAAAAAAAAAAATCCCTTTCAAACTGATAACTCATTTAAAAATTTTTCAAGGTAGTTTTAGACAAAAAGAAGGATTTAGAGGTAATGGTAGAGAAAGCAAAGATATGTTTTTCTTTATTGAGAAAAATTGCTTTTGCTTAGTTAAAGCCAAAGGAATGTCACAACAAAAGACTTTTCCTAATAATTGTCTGAAGCTTTCACTTTGTTTCAATAAACATGTTTGATGAATTCATGACACGTCCAAGAAAAAGTAATAAAAAATCACTTGAGTCAGTGTGCATGTCTTAGAACTGTTCTACTTAAATGTGTTCTATGCACAAGCAGTATCAATTTCAACTAGTAGCTGATCAGAAATGCAAATTCCCAGTTCCCACTCCAGATCTCGTAAATCTCTGGAGATGGGACCAGGGGTCTGTGCTCCAACAAGTGATTCAGATACTCACTGTTTAAGAAGTACTGCTGCCAAAATATTTTATAGCTGAAATAACAGTGAATCTTATCCATGATGGTGAAAAATCATGAACAATCTTCCCATAAGAAAATATAACAAGACTGGGTACATGTGTAAATTGTACTATCATGTCTAATGATGATGACAAATCAAGTAATAAATCAAGCAATTTAGATATTCAATATTTCTACAGATCACATCATACAGCAAACTTACAGACTATTGTTTTTAAATTTTTCTAGTAGTTGTATTAGAAATATTGGGTTGTAAAAAAACAAGCAGACATATAAATTATATAGTGTACACTGTAAGAAAGTGGAGTTTGATGAACTTTTCAGAATTAATTTGTCCTGCTGTTAATTAAATTAAATGAAACCATTATTGTTATCTAACTAAACCTAGAAACGGACCTTTAATTTTGCTTGCCTCAAAAATAAAATTACTAAAACATTAAAACAACTTAAAAACAAATTAATCTCATATGCAACAAATTGTATAAAAATTAGAAATTTCTTTAACAAAATATCACATTTAGAAATTTCACCTCAAACCAAACTCCAATTTAAGACTCTACATTGGCTAAAAGCAAAGATTTTTTGTAATATTGTAGAATGAGAACTATCTTATTTGTTAGATATTCTTAAGGATAAAAGTGCTAAATTAGGAGGCTCTCATATTTACTAAAACTTCATAATAATGTTTGTCACTACCCATTCAACAATTTTAAATGTCTTCAAAGATTAGCAATTAAAAATTTCCTGCCTGGATTACAGAATCTTCATAATACGATCCACCAAAGAATACCTTTATTTTCTAATATTTCTCAACCAGTCCCTTTATTCTGCTCAGTCCATGCCACTAGATGTTGCTAAAGTGGGCTTTGATCACCTAAACTATCACATATTTGCTCCTGTGTTATCCTCATCTGTTCATTCTATATATTCAAATTCTTCAAAGATCATTCCAAATCCTATCACCTCAAATTGCTTTCCAAATTATTTCTTATTGACCACCTACTCATTTTTAACTTTTATAGCACTTTTAGACAATTTTCACATATTTGCTGATAATTTTATTCTAGTTCTTATCACATACTCAATAAATACATCATGTTTCTATTAGTCTGACTTGTCCTTCCAACTGCATAGGATGTTTTAAGGCATGTAGTATATTTTATGCTTAAAGGCTCTGTTCCTCAGTTTCTGAGTAGAAAACATTTTCAAAGACTTAAACAAACATTTTTGAAATAGTGTTATATGAGCCTAAGTTATCAAAATAGCCCATTGTAATTTAAGAAGAAATTAGGTTACTTATAAAGACAATTGTCATTGAATGTGATCCAAGTGGACGGATACTAATAAAAAGTGAGCCTAAATGCACATAAATCAGAATACATTTCTAAATATCTCTTAATAACTTAGCATACCACAATTGAAAAAAAATAATTTTCCTGTTATTTGCTTCTCTAATCTTAGGTCATAATTTTCTTTTTAAGTACCTTTCAGGTTGGCTAGTAAATCTGAATGAACACCAAAGTGTATTCCATCTGAAATGAGGACTAAGACTTTATATTTCACCAGTACAAGGGGAGAACTAACTAAAATAATAAAGAACACCATTATTTCATTTTTTTTACAAAGAAAGATAGAGTGATCTACAGAATATCTTTACATCTTTCCACAGAGAGAACCTAGATTCTTAGCAACTGAGGCTCTCAGTGCCTCAGACACTTCTTTATAAACTTGCGAGCAGTAATAATCACCTTCCTTTGGCATAAATTTCCAATTGTAGTCATTCATTTTCAACTGAGCTTGTTTCCATTTTGGCATCAATCTATAAGCTGCAGAAAATGAGAATCCTTGTTGTAGGGATATCTGAGGGACGAGAATCAGGATAGGGACTAGCCTTGACTCCTGGCTCTGAGACATGTTTCCAGAAGCAGTGAGGAGGCTGGGATGGGAAAACCAGAAAGAGATGAGTAAAGGAGATAAAGTTGGAGGGGCAGATCATGTAAGGATCCCAGTAAGAACTTGGCTTTGAATCTGAAGGAGGTGGATTAAAGCAGAGCAGTGATATGATCTGCTCCTCCTCAAGAAATGTCCAGTTGCTCTGCTGAGAAAAGACTAAAGAGGGGCAAAGGCAGAAGTGTGGAGACCAGTGAGAGGGGAGAAATAAGAGAACCTTGGACTTGAGAGAGTGAGGAGGGGGCCAGATTTCACATATATTTTAAAGGTCAATCTCAGAGAATTTGTTGATAAGATAAATATGAAGAGTGAAAAAGAAAAAGAGAGAACTCTAAGATTACTCTAAGTTTTTTCGGCTAAGCAACTGGAAAAATTGCATTCCCATTTACTAGAAAACTTCAAAGGAAGGAGGGTTTTTATGCTGTGTGGGTTAGTTTTGTACCTGTTGAATTTGTGCTAGCTATTTATCAGCTATTGAAAATGATGAGTGAGCAGAAAGATATCTGGACTGGAAATATAAATTCATGAGTTATCAGAAAGAAGATGATATTTGTATCTTGGAAGCTTGATAAATCATTGGTAGAAAAAATATAGATAAAAAATGGGTCAAAAGACAAAGCCCTTGTATCTCTCAATATTTAAGTGAATGGTGAACGGGAAGGTACCATCAAAGAAGCTTGAGGAGGCAAAACCAGTGTGTAAAAGAAGGTCACCTAGAAACCCAGGAAAGAACATGACCCTGGAGGAGGGGGCCAGTGGATATGCCAAATGCTGATCATTTTAGAGTAAATTATTACTGTACAATTAAAATTAACAAATAAATTATAGAATTATTCAAAATAATCAACTGCTTAAAATATATATTTTTGTAGGCACTGAGGAAAAGCTTCTGTCAAATATCTCGTCTTTTATAATATATTTTATTACTTCAAATATATTATTTATTTCCATAAAACAGAGAAACTGAATTAACTTTTCCAGTTTACTTAGTTCCCCCGAATCTGTAGTACATGTTAAATCAAAGGGGGAGGTCTTCTGTTAGTACCTACAAACGATCCCCAAATCTGTCATACCTGTTAAGTCAAAGGACAGTCTTCTGTTAGTACCTACGTATGACCCCAAATCACCAAAACAACTCAGGTATTCTGACACATGCACAAACTTAGAATATTAAGGGAGCCCATGACCAATGAAGAAATGTTAGCTGACATAAAACATTCCCTTCTTTGGGCACCTGGGAAGACAAGTCTGAAGTGCTTTCTCCACAATCTCTCAGCACCGCTGCTAGATGAAGCCACAGCTGCTCACAGTGACAAAGCCCCAAAAGATAAGTGACTGGCTTTTCTTCCTGCCCTGCCTCATCTGCCCCACCACCCACATACGTCCCTTAGGGCAGCTTCACAAAATAAACTATCTGCATTCAAGCCTTTTGAATAATGCTTCATGCATTTCTCTTTTTTGGGGGGATAGAGGTGGGGGATGGGGATTCTGAATAATTCTAAATATATGAGTGATTTTGAAGGATAAATGAGATAATGTATATAAAATACCAAACACAGGACCTGGCAAATTATAGCTATGTAGTGCCTTTGAGTTCTTGATTTCTTCTTTCTTGTTTGAAAAGCTGTTTGGTATGTAATCTATAGATAGATGTACAGAAAATGTAACTTTTGTTACATTAAAAAACAAAAAATCATTCTTTGAAATTAGTTAAATCCTGGTAAATTGTCTCTATGCAAATTAACATAGTCTTCTCTGGATTGTACCCTTCTCAAAGTGACAGACGGGGAGGGTGGAGGAGTACCTAGTGTCAGGTACTCTGGGTATCGTCTCTTCCTGGGCAGACGCAACCATCTTGGCTTGTTCCTCAGGAAAACCTCACACCCTCGTCTCTGGACCTGTTTCCCGCAGGGTTCCCCACATCCTCAATATCTCTCAATGCTCATTGGTATCTCTTTCAGGTTGGTGGGAAGTTTGGCTTATCTTCGACAGCTCTCAAGGGTGGCAGTTGACTGCGGGTGGTGATATGGGGAGTGATATGCCACCCACCCTCTTTGATCTTTATGCAGTACTGCTATTTATAGTCTACCGCAGCTATAGCACATTGGTATTTATTTAATGGCCAGAACTCATTTTCAAGGATCCGTCTAGGAAACAGATTAAGTTCCCTCAGCCTTTGAATCACCAATGTGTCTACCTCTTACAGTTGTATTTCCTAGACCATGAACAAGAATAACAGGCATCATGACAGTTTTTCAGAGACCCCACCAGTTTCTAATTTTATGCTTCCTCTTTGCTTTTCTCTCTTCCACAGCCAGAAACATCTTTGCCAAATCCTGGTGTGTAGGGAAAACAAAACCAAAGACAAAAACCTCGCTGTTTAAGGCACCAACTTGTGGATTAGAGTTCTCCAGTATTGCTCTTGAAAACAAAAAAGCAACTCTCTTAAAACGCAGAAGGCATTTTCTGTCTACAAGACTAACTATGCCTTGAGGCGTTTCTATAATAAAACTCTGAGAGCAATCAGCCTGGAATGGGGATTGTGCATGAAGAACACATAATCAGTATAATCAAATTATTACACTGTCAAGAAGCAAATGTGTCCTTACAAAACCCAGCCTCTAGGAAATCCTGGCAGGCATTTAGTGACTGCTCAGTCCGGCCTGGATGCGGGAGAAAGGCAGTTTTGTGCTGGATGCTGGAGGGCAGGTTCGTATAAGGAGAAGGAGGGCACTACACTAAGTTTTGTCCAGTAATGAAAGAAAGAAGGACAGCACACCAGGTGCAAAGACAAGGTGAATAAAACACAGGTGTGTGGAGAGCCTACCCAGTATCAAGTAAGCAGGGAAGGATTTAAAGAGGCAGGGGAAAGGTGCAAGAAAGAACGTCCTGTTTTTGGTGCAGGGTTTCTCTGTACAGCGGTACTCACATCCTAGTTTGCTGGGGACAGTCTTATTTTACCCCTAAAGTCCTGCCATGGTGATTAACTTCTCTCCTTTTCACACTTAAAAAGTGTCTGGGTTTGGACAATAAATTAGTCATTCTACTCAACAGGCAATCCAAGTACGTACTTAGCATATAAAAAATGAGCTCTCAGCCAATACCTACCATCCTCTCGAAGAATATATTTCCATGATATAATTTGATCCTTAATAATTTCAAAAGAGTATTCAAATTGATATCATAGGAGAAAACTCATATTTTTATTTTACTTCATGTCACTCATTTGACAGTTTTTGTTTGTTTGTTTGTTTTTTGTTTTTTTTTTTTTTATAGTATGTGGGAATGGTTAGGAGGAACTAAATAATCTTATCTTTTTAATCTGACCATGCCAGAATTATACCTGATGTTGTTTCTTTAAATTGAATGGAATTAAACATACAGATATAAAATAATTAGAAAGTAAATAAACACGCAATGAAGCAAGAGATAAAGACTTAACACCTATATAAATATCTGTTTACCCAACAATTTAAAAAATTTGTTTTTGAAAGCCTTATGGAATGCATGGCATTTCCAATGTACATTGAAGGTTTGTGTAAAGCAAACTTGAAATACAGGCTACTCTATAATGGCTACTTGCTATTTTATGAGTAGGCTATTGCTCTATCCATGTGTTTTAAATAGAAAGAGTCTTAGAATATCAGATACTAAATATAATATACATATAAATGACATAGACAACATATATTTACTGATTGCAAATATTTTATCTAAATATATATTTAGAGCTATACCATATTATTTTTTACCAATATAGATAAAATATTAAATTTTAACTGAAATGCAATAGTATGTATTACTAGGACAAAAATTAATAACAATTATCATCAAAATTCCCTCCACCCCTTTTCCCAAATTCACCACCAGCTCCTATTTCTACAGATATCCAGCTCTTGGGCTTAATTTATGATGATGAGCTGGGCACTGACCCAAATGGTGAGAACTAGAGAAGCCAGCATGATTAATATTTTAAAAAGCAGAATATCACCATCCAGAGATGTATTATAAAAACCTACCATAATACAGGCCCTCGGAGAGATGCATACTAGATCACATAACATACACATACTATTTAGAAAACAGATTGAACCACACCAAATTCAGGAATATCCTCCAACATAATTTTGTGCCCATTTCCATAAATGAAACCTATCGCCATGGTCGTTCCTTCCCAATACACAGTCCTGGAGGTCACAGCATCCAAAAAGGGGGATAAGACCATAGCACAACCCATTCAGCTGCGGAATAAGAATCCCATCCCATGTCTGCACAGCCGGTGTGGAGAATGTGGGTGGGGAAAGAGAAGAAGTAGGCGGAGCAAGGGTGGAGTGACACAAATAGATTAAATTTGATTTTGAGTTTAATTTTTTTCTACTGGGCTTAAAAAAAGATTTTATAATTGAAAGTGGCCAGAAAACTTATGAAATATGATCAAAACAGCATTAAGGGACAAGAAAGAAGTAAGAACAGTTGTGAAGGTGGTATATAGAGAAAATAAAAAATTTTGCTGATTTTAATGTACAATGCCATTTTCACAATGATATCCATTCTTAAATACTTTTTGAAAATAAGCAGGAAATTACTTATCTAAGCACATACATTAAAAGTGTCACCCTATTTTTAAGGAGTAAACATTTTAATTATCATGCCACTTCTCAAAAAATAATCTGAGTTGTTGGAATAACAAGATGTGTCTTGGGTCTCTTTCTCTTTCCTTAATACTTTACCCAATACAAGTATGGTAGGCAGTATCCCGGACAACTCAGTGTTAATTTCATTTAGACTACCCTGGAGATCAATGGCTAATTTTGAGCACCTTACAATTTCATCTGTTGGAATGATCCACTCAAATGGATATTATAGGCAACTCTTGATTATAAATACAATGTACAATGAGTTGTTTTCTTCACACACAAAAAAGTGTCTTTTGTAACATATTTATTTGCTCTGATTGTAATGATAATACTCTATCCAGAGTTTCCCCAATAAACTTTCAATATCACTTTATGACTTGTCCTTAGAGGAGACCCTGAAGACTAAAGGAAATCATCCATTCTATAAGCTACACAGGTAGTTTAAATATAAATATCTAGCATTAGGAGTTTCACTCAGTCTGTTATTAAACAATACTATTTTTACATTATCTTGACTAAAGTGTTTGGAATTGCTTTGGGGCAGTGCATTTAAATTCACATTTATAGATAATTTTGTAATATCCTCTCACCCAAATTTTAATTGGCAAATTTCTGGCCACTTTTTACAGCAATTGACATGGTTTATGTAAGACTTGCTAGAACAGGCAATGCATCAAAAGTGTAAATTTAAAGTTATAATAATTGTTAATCTTATTTACTTAGAATTTGCCATGTGAAAATGTCATTCTTCAGATTTTAAGCAGCACGCAAAAAAGTATTTTAACATTAAACTCCAGTATTATGAATAAAAGTTTATAGGTTTGTAGAAGCCATTTGATAAACCAAATGAACATATTAATACTGATATCACAAAAATATGCCTTAGCTATACAAACATGTGAAATCTTCAGTTGGTAAGAGGGATGAGTTGATTCACAGCTGTTTTTGATAATTGATGTACACTGTGCCCTAACTTTGAGTTGGTTTCATAACTCAGGAATGTCAACATCATTTCAATCCCTTGTAGATCATGTAGTTCTTGTCAAAAAAGCCAGGGGATTTTTCACTATTCAAGTAGACGTGATTAGTTATAGATAGGGGTAGATATACTATGTTGCTCTAAACTCAGTCTCTTTTGTGCTATCCCAAGACAATTTGGGAGAGAAAAGAGAGTTTTTCTAGATATTCCAGTATTAAAGGATGCTTCTTTTTCCTTTGCTCCATAATAAATTTTTATGAGCACCTTCAATATCTCTTTTTGGATAATATAGGATTTTTAGCCAGGATAAATATTGATTTTACCATGATATTCTGTTAGCTCGGCTATGAAATAGTCCCGTGTTATAACATTCGGAGATTTCTTCCAATGCTTGCATTGAATAAGACTTCTTCAATTAGAGCCATACCTTCCCCTGGGCAAGTTTATGTTTTCATTGTACTAAAAACCTAGGTGCTGGTTAAAAACATTAATCACTTCTGCTTCAAAGGTAATACTCAAAATGCTTAAAGGTCCAGACAGATATAGTAAAACATCTAAGCAATATGAATGGGGACTGTGGGAAGTAGAAGTTGCCTAGTCCAATGGCACAGTACACTGTTGCTCTGCACAAATGTAGAAATTTTATTAGCCCAACAATACATAAACCATGGGCCATATTTACCCCTATGTACCACTAGTTTGTAATCAACATTACATATTATAAGCAGCTTTCTTTTGTGTGTGTCTATCACACAGCACTAAATTTTAGATTTTGAGTTTATTATTACCATTATTATTACAATCATCATCATCATCTCCATCATCTTTAGCTGACATTTATTGATCACTGTATCTAATGCAGGACACTACACACTTCTCCTGTATTATTTCTTATCTTTTTAAATAATCGTATGAGTACTGATATTTTATCCACAGATTTGGTGAGGTAAAATAGGTAAGCTCTGAAATTTGTGAGTGGAACTGTAATTCTAACCCAGGAGAATGTGGTTTGAAAATTCATAATCCAAGCTCCTAAGCTGCCTCTTTAAACATTCAGTGTCGAGAAGGGTATCATCTTTGTATTCTCAGAGCCTAAAGCACTGCCTGGCATAGAACCAGGACTCAGTAAATATTAAAATAACAAATCAAAAGCTGGTCCTGTGCCTATTTTAAACAATTCTGGAGTTTAACTTGTATAATATTCTAAAGTCTATTTTTATCTGTTCATAAACTTATCACATCATTATTTTTAATGTCTATAACCCTCTATTCGTGCCCTCTCCAGTTTCTTCACTGCTAAGACAATAGAGCTCAAGGAAATAAAATAGAGCATAATGTTCGAAAGTAGACTCCAGAAGAGATAAACCTGGATTCCAAACTACTTTCTAGGACCTATTATATTTCTAAACAGACACTTGTTTTGTAACATTTTATATTCACTAAAATGAGAAGTTACTTTATTGGGTTTTGTAAAAGTAAAATGAGATAGGGCATGTGTGAGAAAAATCTTGCCTCTCATTAGAAACTGGTGAGTCAAGTCCTTCCAATGAATAGAAACTGTTTCATGCATATTTTCTTAGAATTTATATTTGAGTAAGTCACTACTTATTAAATTCCATCCTGTACCATAATGCATTCAAATGTCTTATTCAAATGTAAATAAAACAATATGTCATAGCTGTTTAACAGCCTGCTACTAGCATTCCATTGGCTGGTGAAGTCAGTCATCACCTGCATTAAGACATATTCAGAGAGAGCTCAGAAGCACCCTGTGGCAGACATACCCTAAGTTGATCTCAATGAGTCATGTATAATGTTCCCCTAGCACAGAGAAAATCTGACTTGCTTCGAGGCTGTGAATTATTGCAAAGGGTCATTTACATGGTAGCAGTTAAAGGCTTTTGCAAATTTATTTAAGGTCCCAAATCAGTTGACTTGAGGTAGTCAAAAGGGAGGTTATGCTGCATGGGCCTATCTTACTCAGGTAAAAGGAGGGACAAGGGCCCTCTATGCAGCCAGACTTTCTCATGGCCTCGAAGAAGCAACTCACTATGTGTTCTATAACCAAAAGAAAATGGAATGAGGCTGAAAGCAAATTCTTCCCCCACTCAAGCTTTTAGATGAGAATGACCGCAGCCTTGTGAGGCCCTGAGCAGAAACCCAGTAAAGCAGAGCCTAACTCCAATGAGTGAAAATTACAAAATTAATAAAATAATAATAATAAGAATAATTAATAATAATAATAAATGAGTTTAGCTTCAAGTGCCTAAAAATATGATAAATAGTTATACATAAATAGGAAACTAATACATGCCCCATTCCTCAAGTGCATGGGCCTGGAATAATTCTCTGGCAGTAAGAATCTCAGTCTCTGTACCTCGGCTTCCCTCTACTATTGACCTGTTGGCTTCCAAAGATACAAGGACTCATTTAAAAAAAATGAGTGATGTGAATGAATGAAAATTTAATAAAATCACAAAGGTTGCAGAAAGAAACATAGAAAACAGGATAGAGCCATCTGGCTTGGGGCTTGAGGTGAATACTAATTTTTTATGTTGCTGCAAAGAAGCAATCACTGTGATTATAGGTTATGATAAATGTTGATTATCAACCCAGATACCATGAAACGTTCTGAGAATATGGGAGGAAAGCCCATATGTATTGATGCAGAGGACTAACTTTGGAAGCAGCAGTTATCTTGTATGTTTGGGGCAGGAGGACTGACTAAGCTTGGTGCAGAGAGAGAGAAAATTGTTCTTATCCTAAAGTACCATCCGTGTTCTGATTTACATATCTCACTGAAAGTTTACACAGGACCTGTTTAAGAGATAGCCAATCAGGGGTGGCAGCAGCAATGTGACTTAAGACACTACAGTTTACAGGCCTGGTTGGTGAGGGAAAGAATCCTTCGGAAACATTAAGAATTTTTAAAGAGCTCTCAGGAAAACAAGATACCTTGACATGACTGTAGAATGTTGCAACTTTACTCCATCTCCTGCAATTCTATGCTTGTGCTCCAGGTAATACAGGCTCATGAATGCAGCTCTCTGGTATCTGCCATTGTGAATTATGGGCTGGTATGTAGTCCTACTGATGAGCACACTAAAAAATCTTGGAAATATTTTATGGCTGCAATCCTTTGAGAAAATGAACCTTTTGCTCAAAAGATGGATGTAGTCTCTGTAATTGGTATATTTATATAAATGCAACTGTACATGTACTTACCAATTTGAGAGGCCAGAGGCATGCTTGAGTTAATATACCATAAAATATGGTATAACAAAATTAAAATGTGATAAGCAAAGAAGGGAGGCATAGGGAAAAGCAAAAGCTGAGAAGGAAAGCTTACAAAAAATGCATTCCTAAATGGCTTACATATTTCCTGGTAGTTAACCAAAAGTCAAACACAAACACTAGAGGTCTTTGAGAATCTACTTTAAAAAAGATGCATTGTCATTTTTTGTATTTCATAATGTGAAAATATAAACAAATCACTTTCACAATATAAAATCAGTGAATGACTTTCTCCTGAATTTGCATAAAGAATATGATGTAATCCAAAAGTGTGTGCTAGCGGGTGGTCACAGGGCATACTCACATTCAGAACTATGCCATCTCTCCAAATCAATGTTATGAAATACAGCTTATTTAAAAACATTAAAGCACTTGTAGATGCTACCTAACAATCTTAATTTCTAATTTCTTTTGAAAAATCTAGAGGTCTGGTGAAATTTGGTCTACATTTAGTTTGGTGATGGCCTTTATGAGCTGGGAACACATGTTCACTTTAGAGCAGCCTGTACTCTCCGGGTTACCAGTCTTTTTCATTCCACATTTTAACCACCCAGTCCTGATCGCTTATTTAAGTCATCTGCCTGCTTCCTTTGCACTGCTGAGTTTGCGATCTCTTAAAGTCTTTAATAATATCTTCCACAACATCTTTATGAAAATATAACAACGAATTTCATATGTTTCTATAGTAACAAGCCCAATGTAACTAATCACACTTTTCTTTTAATCTTAGCTTAAAGATAAAGATAAAATTTAATTCTCAATCACATAATCTTTATCATCATAGTTAACAAACTTGCTTTCTCCCTTTTATTGTCTTGATCTTTACTTTTAATACATTCCTTATTAACTGTATATTGACAGATTTTGGGTGGAACATGACTTTAATCTATTTTGGGGGGAAAAAGGCAGATTTAATGTAAATAACAAGAAATAAAAAAAATGCGTGTGAAAAGAATTTTATTATATTATTTTTCTGTATCTCCTTAAAAAAATCCTCATAAGATTTTATCTGCAGCAAATTATTTATAAAAATGTTTATTTTTATAGTGTGTACAGGACATAATGCAGGTAAATGGAACAAAAAATTCTTGAGCTGCAGCTCAGTTCTTACACATTTTACTACATACTGTTGTAATTTAGAAAAGTGCTCAGGATAAGGTAGAGGTGGGAAGGAAAGTATATTCTCTCACACATTATAACTGCCTCCAAAGAATCTTAACTAGCAAGATTCAAACTTTAGCATGCAACAGAATCACCCAGAAGGCTTGTTGAAAGTAGATTGCCAGTGGAGCCTGAGACTCTGTTTGTCTAATGAGTTCACAGGTAATACTGATTCCCAACTCAGAAAAGCCACCTCATAAACACTGAACCCAACCATAATCCTGGAGGTAGATGTATGTCTTATTTATTCTTGAATTCCCATTAAACCCCCCGTTTTCTTACATATGGGAGATACTTAATATACATCTATTGCAGGAATTAAGGGTTTGACACTATGACATAATATTTAGCTAAAAGGATTTGACAGAGCCCCAATTAGTAGGAGCTTCAGCTACTGAAAATAAAGTGCCTAATTTCATCTGTCAATTTGCCTTTTTTCTTATGTAACTGGGAAATCCCAGTTTTGTGCTTGAAAATACATTCTTTTTCTTCCATGAAGTCTGTATAGATATTCATACTTTTCTCTCTTTTTAAATGCAAATTACCAAAATAGAATTGGATCCATCAAACTTTAACTAGAAGGAAGAATGTGTTTTAATTTTTCCTTAAAGTGATTTCTATTGGTATACTGCATGTAAAGATATTTTGACTTCTTGTGTTTTTAATTTTTATAGTCAATTGCTAGTTTAATCATTTTTATTTAAAAATAATTAATGAAGAAACATTTTTCTTATTCATTTTTCATTTTATTCCTTGGTAAATAATTTTTTTTTTTAAAAAAGAAACAAATTTATTTTTTATCTTTCTTTATATACGGACTTTATCCTAACTTCAACAAGGCAACTAAAATTAAGCGAAACTTATTTCTTAAAGTAGAGTTCATTTTTTCATAATAGTTATGGCAATGACTTGCTCATGTGTACCAAAATTGTGTCTCTTTTCTCTTGGATTCCAGTTGTGGTACATTTTCTCTCCTTTCTTGTAGATGTGGATAGGCTAAGTTCTTGCCAAAGGAATTTGGCTGGAAGTAGTAAAAACCACATCCAGGCTTGGCCAGTGAAAGGTTCTCACAGGATTCTGCATCCTTGGAACAAAATACACACCCAAGATCGAAGGAGCCTGATCTCTGAATAACAACATGGAACAGAATTATCCTTAGTCCACAACTAGTATTTTTTTAAGCTGGAAATAAATTTCTATTGTATAAAACTATTAAGATTGTATGGTTTGTCTCTTAGAGCTGCTAGTATTCCTCCAATTAATATCAAAATTAGTACCTTGTAGTGGAATGTAGTGGAATACATGTTTAAAAGTAGCAAATTTTGGTAAGAATGTCACCTGCAGCAAATTAGAAGACCAAAAACATGCACATGGACATTCCAGATCTACAGGAATTTGTTACAGAGTCATTTAGACTGTAATGACTATTAATGGCTGCCTTCACAAAAGTATTATAAGAAAGCAATTAGTTTAGTATTTTTTTACACTATTTAAGTAGAGATCAAAGGGAATAGAGTCTAGCACTTCAGAAGTTTGTAAAAGCTGCCTGCACTATGGATTTAAACTGAAATGTAGATTTAAAAATATCTTTGAGTTAAAAAAAAAAAAAAATTTGTTAAGACATGCCAGTTGAATAAAATCACAAGATTTACATGATTAGTTTAAGAATTTTACTTCCATACTTAACCCTTTTGTTCCAGATCACCTCAAGGCAGCTAGTATTAATTTGAGAGGTAAAGCGGCATAAAGGTGAGATGTAAGGAAATAAAGGAGATCTAATACTTTGTCTAGGCAATATCTTTGTTTACAAATTGAATAATATATCAATTCTTTGAAGAATCTTGCAGACAAAGAAAAAAGGAGCTCAGACTAAAAATATATTTTGTTACTTTGAGAGTCAAATCAGAGTTTAGATACTGAAACTTGCACATACGGGTAACAGGTTTTGAGAGGGATTTCTAAGGTTATGAGAAAATTCACCAGTGCCTACTTTAGATGTAGCCATAGAAAGAAAAAAAGAAAAAGAAAAAAAAAAATACATGTAAAGTTAGGGGCCTTACAAAGAATAATGGACCAGAGAGTTTCTCTCATTTGGCAGAGTCTCATTCCTCAGGTGTATTTCAAATTTAATATGGACTAGAAACTTCATTTCTACTTGTCTTCCATTCTCTTTTTACCTTGGAAGAAATTCTTTATTGTGGTTATCCCATCCTGGTTCTGCCCTTGACATTGGGTGTGTGTATGGGGTGGGGGTTGGGATTGTCTTTTAGACCTTGATCTTTTGGAGAAGACTGTCACCCAAGGATCTTGGGCATTTTACAGCTGAGATGCGTGGCTGTTTCTTTTGGGATGTGATGAATATGTCTTACATGGAAGATGAAGATTGAAACAGATATTTTGTGATGAGAAGGGATAATTGGTAGGGACTGGCTCACTGTTTACTAAATCTATGTTCCAGTTTTCCTGGGCACACAGCTAGAGTAATGTTCCAGTCCCTTTTAGAGTTCAAGGTAGCCTTATGACTAAATTCTAGGCAATAGAATCCAGATGGAAATGAATAACTCATTTCTAGTCATGGCCTACACAATCCGCTCTTATGATCAAGGTTCCATTTGCCCTACCCATCTGCTGGGTAAACAGAGAAATCATGGAGGCCCTAGAGGAAGGTCAGCCCACAAGAGGGATAGAATGAATTCCTACTCAAGGACTAAGGCCCTACCTACTCTCTAAGACTTCTGGTGAGTGAGAAATCAAATCACCTGTGTTAAGCCACTGAGATTTGGAGTTTCGTATTACAAAGCAAGTGTGCTATACAACTTTGGTAGGATTTAATTTTGGCTAATAACTAATTTGAGTGCAAACCCCCACAACATTACATGTGGTTAAAAGTGGAGGAAATATAAAATCTTATTCACTACTAAGAAAACAATGCTAGGAAAGTCTTTCTAGGTAACAGTTCTATATCGTATGGCTCAGAATTTTAAATGGGTGTGTTCTTTGATTGAGCAATTGCAATTACGGGAATTTTTCCAAAGAAGACAAATTTGAACAGTTGTGAACACAATTTTAAACACAAGGATGTTAACAATAGTAAAGACTATAAGGGCTCAAAAGTGTAAATCAAAAGGGGTTAGCTAAATAGTGCAAGCTTGTGCACACAAATGAATACAACGAAGCTATGAAAACTGATTTGTGTGTCTCCTTTTTTTTTTGTATTGACTGGCTATGTGTGAGGATACATGTTTGTAGTAACACTGAAACAAAATAGAGGTTGTCTCTTTTGGAACACTATACCTTGGATGTAAGACCTAGGACAAATAAATAGAATTATGCTGATTATCATAGCAGGATATTTCAGTGTTATATGAAGTCCCAATGTAGAACATAAGGATAGTGTTCTTTGGTCCTGAGAGACAGTGTTTGAGGAAAGTTTGTGCTACCTACTTCACGTGAAATCTGAGATAAGATGCTAGACTGGAAATTAATAGCTAGTCTCAAAATTGTTTTGAATATTATATATCATACTACCTTTAAAGTGTTTCAAATAGTATCTGACATATATGAGATGTTTAGA
The DNA here is from genome assembly GCF_000151845.1 of Pteropus vampyrus. Lineage (NCBI taxonomy): Eukaryota > Metazoa > Chordata > Mammalia > Chiroptera > Pteropodidae > Pteropus > Pteropus vampyrus. Next base: position 2,077,683 of record NW_011888808.1, read on the forward strand.
AAGACTATTATGGTTGTTATGATGATTAATTACCACTTTTGTTATTGACGTGGAAGCATTATCTACTAATCAGGTGCAAAAAGGCAGCTTTAGAGCACTGTGTACATTATGTTCTCTATTTTGAAAACAGGTGGACAAGATGGATAAAGGGAAATTTTCCAAAATATTTTTCCCTTTGGTTATAGAAATTTGGGTGCGTGCCAACTTATTCTTTATAATTTTAATTGTTTTAATTTTTGATATACTAATGAGAGGTACTCATATTATTAACTCATATTATGCTTTGTTAAAATGTCATGACATAAAAATAGGGCATGCAAAAATATTACTAAGATCTCACGCAACATACCTTTTCATGATTCTTTGTACAATGGTTCCATCCATAGAAGAAAGAGCTATGAATATTGGAGCGGATGGGAACCTGCAAGTTAATAGACTTAACATGGACTAAGTTAACTACCAGGTTCCAGGTACTGTGTTAAACAATTTATGTCCGTTCTCTCACATAGCTTTACAACTATTCAAAGAGGAAGGTGTAAGTTACTCATTTTATCTATGAAAAAATCAGAGCTCCTTGTAAGTGGCATAGTCAAAATACAAAAAAAAAATACAATAAGACCTTATTCTGTTTGAGTCTCTGATAAATTTTGTTCCATATGTAAAAGGAATTTTATGAAAACCATTTTTTTGTGGCACAAAGAATTTAAATTTAATTTTAATTCAAAAAACCTAACTGTCACTTAGAATCAATTTTCAAATTTTATAAATTTTTAAACAATCACTACTATTCAAAAAGATCAGATAAAAAGAAAAAAAAAAGCATCTCCAGCTAATTACTATAAATTATTCATTTGTTCATGCATTCATATATTCACCATTATATGTAGTCTCATTCCGAAAAACAAAAGAAATATAAACTTGAATGTAATATTAAAACTATTTTCAGGCCCAGTGAATAAAATCTTTTAACTAAAATTAGCTTAACTGGCTCAATACATTTAGTGCTTTAATCTAAGCAGAATCGACTAAAAAAAAGTGTAATGTTGTAAAAAGAGATTTTTATAGGGTGGTAAGTAAGAATGCCCTAAGTGAACTAAAAAAAATTGTGTTAATTTTTAAAGTGAATAAAAAAACTTGTAACTTATTAAACATTTTTGCCAACTGCTTATTTTTCTTAACCCTAGTGCAAGGGGGTAAAAATTGATACATCGAGCACTGATCTTAAAACAATTTCCGTATTTGTAAAGGCAATGGCGTAATAATAGAAAAAAATATGTGGGCCTAAAAATTCCAGGTTACTGTTCATAATCTCGGTTCCGCCATCTATTGCTTGGATGATGTTGAGTAAATTTCTTGAAATACCTGCTTTATTATTTCCTCAGAGGTGATATAAACATAAATATAAAACGTTGTGAGTATAACAATTAGGATTGTTTTCAATGTAACTAGAACAGCAGATATAAATTAGTCACTATTATTACACGAATAAAGCTGTGGTTAAATGATAGTTGAAGTATTTAGAAATACCAGAATATTAAACTTTTTATAAGGAAATGGAATATGTGTATATCAGATATTTAAGTAATATATTTAATTTGTTCAATTTGCTTCTTTCAAAAACATAGTTCTCTTAGTTTGGTTCTAACTTGTTCGAATTATTGTATGATGGTCATTTAGTGTGTCATTTGACTTCATGCCTATTGACAATTTAATTGCTTAAATAAGACTTACATCTTTTAAAGGTGAGAATAAATCATTTCCTTGGAAATCCATTATGTCCTACCAGGTGAGTTAAAGAAAACGATTTACACAAAGACAAATTTTAAGGAGTATTAAATGGGTTCACATATTTGACATGGCAGAAATATTCTTCCAAAATGTAGCATAAGCAAAGATCCTATTTTGAGAAAAGGATCAAACTAGCTGTCTTATTCAGATTAATTGCTATGTAGATTTCTATCTCTTCTCTTTTCTACTTTCTAATGCCCCATGGACCAGATGCTTAATCTCCATTTGGTGGGAACAAGAAATGAAATAATTCAGAAGTTACAAAAAGAAAAGAAAAGGAAAAAAAAAAAAAAGACCATGCTATCACAAGCAGAGAAGCAGAGCCTTAGCTATATTAGGCACTTAAATAAATTAAATTAGATTTTATTTAAATTAGGCTTCCAAATAACAAATACCACCCACATATACTGAGGTGAATGCAAATGGAGTAACTTTAAACAAGAAAAAACATTTTTAGAAGCCCTAAAATGAAGAGTAATTACACTCATTTAGGTAACCGTCAAATCTATAAGATTTAGCTTTCAAGTGAATTAGGCATTGAAGGAGGATAGATTTGTTTGACAGTGTGTTGAAGAGCTCATCTGAATCACAGTATTTTTGGTTGATGTGCATGTGTATGAGACCAACTACTTTGAAAATGAAGTGCTGTGAAAATGTCAAGAGATCAATTTGGTGTAATCACTGCTCTGGACTCGAGCACTGTGGAATGAAGTACAGTAAATTATTGAAGTGTCTCATTTTGAAGGGCACATTAAATAGCATTTAATTATATCTGTTCAAAACATGAAGAAATTTTTAATGTAACATCCAAAATATCTAAATTTAGAATGAAAAAAATGTGTGTGAAACATTTGTATGCTCACAGAGAAACACTAAGAATCTCAGAACTTTCCAAATAAAGGTCCTATTAACTCTCAAAAGGAATATTTTTCTATTTAGTGGCTTATCTATTTCTAATCTTACCTCTAAATTCTATTGACTCTGTCTGCTCCAATTGTTGACATCTCAAACAATTTCTATTTACTCTTACTTAGCATGATGCCTGTAGTCCTACAGGGAGCCCCTTTGAATTCACACACTTAATTACTTCCTTCTCTCTGGGGAAGTGTTGATCTGGCAAAAGAACAGGGGGAAGAGTTTAAAAAAGAGGGCAGTAAACTAGACAGTAATATTATAAAGAGATGCATATGAAAGGAGATGTCAAAAGAAATATTGTTAAGAAAAAAATATCTGAATCTTGGAAATAAGACAATGGGAAGATAGCATGTTCTTTCAATGCCTTATTTTAATAGACGGCTCAAAGATTATCTAAATATCTAGAAGAATACCTTTGTCTTAAGTGTGTGGATGAAAAATGGGCCACATACTTGACAAGCTCAAGAAAGGCCTGCATGGTGGGCCCTAAAAACCCAGAGACTGAAAATAACCACATAGGATGATCTGAACTTAAAAATGCCTAACTAAAAGCAAGTCACTGTGGGTTGTCACATCCTGGGGCATATAGCTTTCTTGACAAGGTCAATCCTTACCCTAAATGCTCCTGTCTATTGTCTTTTTTTTTTTTTTTTAATACATATATGTATATATATATGTGTGTGTATATATGTATATATATATATATATATATATATATATATATACACATATATACACACACATATATATATATTTTAACTATCTATTGTCTTTTTGCATCTAATGTAACATACCCTTGAAATGTCAGAGTAATCCCTTTTTTCCAGACCCCTCAGGGAACAACCTACTGCACCAGAGCAGAGACCTCAGAACCCCTCATGGTTATCAGGTCCCCCGCATATCATCTCCATGTGCTGTAAATGTTAATTATTCACTCTCCTGTACCTCCCAATGTAAAAGAAGCGTGTCTCTCCATTTTACTCTATATCCAATCTCAGAGATTTCCCCACTTTGCTTGCTCACGCCTCCCTAATCTATCACCAATGGGCTTCACGGAACCCTCTTTATGTCTCCTGCTTTGATTCTAATGTATAAAATAAGCCGCAAAACTGCCGTTCTCTGGAGCATTTTCTTAATCCATTGAGATTTTGCTTCCTGGCAATTGTTGTCAGTTTGGCTCAAATAAACTCATCAACATTCTCTACAGGTTTGGACGTTTCTTATGTTGACATGTGCTATCTACTGTTGATTAAAGGTCAATACTCTGTACAGTTACCTGATTACTTGTAGATTCTTTGTTAAATAGAATGCAAATGGTTCTATTAGAAAAGATAATGTCACAAGTTATGGTTTTATTGTTCTGAAGGACATCAATCAGTCTCATTTCTAACCAAGCAACCTATTTTAGTCCAATATTGAATTTTTAAGTGCTTATAAATACCCACACCTTCAAGTGCTCTTTGAATCACCACTAGAATTCTGCTGAATCTCTCACTGAGTTTAATAAAATTTTATACATGCTCATTATATACTATATGAGTCATGGTGGACTGTACCTGGCAAGTAGATATAGGTGACTCAATTTTTGGTATTTTTTACCCTAAACTTCAGGCCCAAAATGGAGTCACTTGGATCAAAACCCACAGTAGCAAACCAAGATTTAATACTGAACCTAAGTGCAGTTTCAATTTCCCAGGAATGTCACCTTTACTCCAGGCGACAGGAAGTTACCTGATCAACACTAAAAAGATAATCTGCCCCATAGGCCTCTTCCATTCTCCCTAGGAGGGTGATGTTGTCCGAAACAATGCATTCTTTGTTAACGATTTCCTTTTATATGCCCCTTTCCTTTCCTTTTCTATAGCTCAGGGAGCTTCTTTTTATTCACTAGAAGCTCTTTTAATCTGCCTGATTCATGAATCACTGAAGAAATCAATTTGGTCTTTTAAATTCACTCAGTTGAATTTTTGTTCACAGATTTCGTGGCAGCATCAGAACCTAAGAAGTCCTCCGACAGCTTCCAGGATGAGGAACATAGCCAATGACTCCACAAACTCTGAGTTCACCACCTCTCCATTTGGAACATCACTCTCTTTGTGTTGAGCTCCTGATCCAAGTGGCTTTCTAGCCCAGGGCTTAGTGGGACAGCTTGAGCTGGCAGAGGGTTATAGTGGGAACCTAAATCCCAAGACTTTGCTTGGTGCAATCTCAAACTCCCCTGTTGTTTGGGACCCCTTTCCCCCATTTCAATCCACTGTCCCCATGCATTAACATCTGCTGGTTTAGTCCATGCTGGGGACTGCTAGCAGTGGGCACAGGCTTCTGGTGGCTAGTCTGCAGTAACATCTCTTGGTTACTGACAGTAAGTTGATGTGCATATGTTTATTTGTCTTTTGTTATGTAGATAGATTACTGACAATGGGGGTCTTGGAGGCCAAAAAGTCACAAAAGTTGGTGGGCATAAATTGAGCATTTAAAGGCTTAGTTAGAGCACTCATCACCTCTAGAAGACTCCCATGATAGGATAAGTTGGTAACAGAAAGGGTTAGATAGATGCAAGGTCTCCCACTAACCTTGAGAATATATCCATGAAATGAAGGACATTAAAATATCACACAGTTCCCAAACCAGTGGCACATCCCTTTTAAGTGATTAGCCTGACTAAGAAACCCAAAGCCTCAGCTAACAGAGCCTCACATTCTAGAGTTAAGCACGCCACCTTCCAGCACAACTGCTTATGTCTAAAAACTCAGGTTTCAGAAGCTATAAATACCTACAAAAATGACACAATCTTACTAAAAGCAACCTAGATTTACAATGGCCATTATGGGGAACCTTCCAAGTAGACAAGATCATTCATTTAAGAAGTACACTTGAAAGTAAAGGTCTCGGAATTTAACAAATAGAGTACTTAGTTTAATTGGTATACAGAAGCTTCCAAAAGGCTTCAAAAATTCCAAAATAGCTTCATTAAAAGGTTCATTATAGAAGGCTAATGAAAAATTAAAGACATTAGAGGAACCTAAAACAAGACAATAAGACTGACATGACTCCTACCACCCCTCTCCATCCTCCTTTATCTGAGGACTCACATTCTACTAATTTTCTGCCTGAGTTGAATTTCCATTGAAGAAACGGTTAAACAATTATCTTTCAAAATAAAACCACTCGAGGTTTTGAGGTGATACTCCTCAAATTGGCTGCAGGAAAACCTCCTCAGACATCTTGAACTCCTTGGTCAAAGATAAACCAAGGAACAAAGCAAAAGATTTTTCTAAACTCAGGGAGGACCATTAAAAGTTGTCTGTTTGTTTTTGTTTTATAGCTGAGCACCTTTAAAAGAGTTTGGAACTAGATCATAAATGATGGTTTGCCAAGACTTTGGCCTTATAGCTCCAAAGCCAAAGACCTAGATCCAGGCCTCCCACTTCACACCCCACGAGGGGCCCATCATCAAAAGGCTGGCTGGGGGCCAATATCTCATTTGTAATCAATTGGGGCACAAGAGAAAAAGAATTACTCTCAAAGATCTTATGCGAATTCCTCAATTTACTCAAGGGGTGCCCCATATGAGTTCTTCTTAGAGCTGATGAAATTCCTAGAGACCTTATGGTAAAGTACTCCTGCTAATACCCTTAAACAGCCAAGGCAAAAGTAAAACTACAATTAATTAAAACCTGACAGAATTCTGGTAGATTTGGGGCTATACTTTCCACTTTGGGACCTTTTACTGAAAAACATTCTCTTCTGCTCTGTGACACAGACCGTTAATCTATCTGGTAGAAATCTATCTCCTTTCTAAATCAAAAGGGCTGATGTATTTTTGCCTTCAATGGAGAAGATCTCACCTTAGAATTTCCTCATCCACCCGAGATTAATCTTTTATGTTCTTTACAATATATCCTTGTTACAGAAGAAAAAAATTCCCCTAATTTAACTGAGATGCCCAAAGGCATGTGTACTACTTCTAATGGTGATCTCAAGAGAATAAAAAGTGCAGAGTGTGTAAAAATTCTAATAGACATAACTAAATCTTTTCCTAAATTACCTCAAAATCCATTCAAGCCTGAGGCCATACAAGGCCTCTCGACCAATAACATGAACCTGAAGCCATGACCTGTGAATATCACGCAGATTAAAACAACAACAAGAAGAAAACATCATGAACTATACATAACTCAGAAAGAATCAACAAAATTTATAAAACTGTGAGAACTACAGAGTGCTAGCTGTGAGTGGTATTAATGACTTAAATTTTGATGACATCTCTCAGTTAAACCGAAAGTCTGATCAAAAGGAGGAGGAGGTGGTTAAAAAAAGAGACAAGCACAAATGGAGTCACTTGTGTCAAGCTGCATGTCAGCAAATCAAGAGTTAATACTTAATCTATTGCAGTGTCAGCTTCCCAGGAAAGAACCTTTAACCAGTCAACCTGGAATTACCTCGTCAGCACGAAAGAGACAATCCAACCCATAGGCCCCCAATTTCCCCCTTAGGGGAGCAATCTTGCTGGAAGCAATGCATTCTTTGCTAATAATTTCCTTTTACCTACCACCTTTCTGCCTTTAAAACCGTTTCCTCCTCTACAGCTCAATGGAGTTCCTTTCTATTTGCTAGATGGGATGCTGCCTTATTTGTGAATTGTTGAATAAAACAAATCGATCTTTAAATTTACTCAGTTGAATTTTTGTTATTTAATAGTATATAACATTGAGATTGATGTACATAAATATATGTTTATTATAAATCAGATGTATAAAGTATAAACCAACTTCTCTTGTGGGTGTTTTATTTCGAAAATTATATCAAAAAGTTTAATTTTTCTCAGAATAATTAAATAAAATGAATTATATAAGATAAATAAATTTATACACATTTTTAAAAATTATAAATATTTTGAATACTTTGTGAACTAGAGTAACAGGTTGGATTATTGCTATTAATAGTGGAAGTAGAAATTAAAAATACAAAACACAAAGATTCATCTCACCACTTCCCTTTCACTTAAATAGTTTGTATATAAACTCTTGGAAGTATTATTACTGTGATAGCATGGCATTAATATATACTCACTGTGATATGAGTGAAGGTATCAAAACTTGGAAAGAAGCAACAAAACATTTTTCATTATGATGTAATCTCTACCACCTTAGAAATAATACCCTAGGATAATACCAGAACAGAAGGTATATATGCATCATCATGGAGTAGATTTTACAATATACAAACCTTCTCTAATAAAGGAAGTAAAAAAGATAAATGTGAAATTTAACCATATTTTATCAGTTTTAATGATATTATTGGATACACTTTATCTTTATAAAACTACAATCATATTTATATGCCCAAAGTGCTTTTGAATTGATAATAGGAATAACATGCTATTGAATGTATTTAATTCTATAAAAGATAATGTATGTTTTGGGTTTTCAAGGTAGTTTAACCCTTACAAATAATAACCTGTAAACATACCCTGCTTACCAAATGCTTCAGATGGCTGTGAATGCAGATTTTGAAACACAAACTAGATTTACAGAATCATAATCTTTGAGCAATGACTGGAAACTACATTTTACATAAGTTCTTTGTAGGGTTCTTATGCATGTTTGATGTCATTGTTCTTAAGGAATGAAATAAACAATTACTTGAAACTAGAATTGAGATCAAATTGTGGAAGGTTTGGTTAGCCCATTAAAGGGTTTGAAGGACTTAAAAAATTAATAAGCAGTTTATACTCTAAATCCAAGTCATGAGAATTTTGTATCTCACACAAAGACAATCATTTACTACACTGACAATTTCCTCATTTTTCCCTCTTTACGTATTTGTGATTTATTTGACATCTAAGCATGAATTTTGCACTTACATTTCTAATGATTTAGAGAAAAATTATTTGTCCAGTATTGTATTTTCAAAGTTACCTGTTTTTTCTTTCAGAATTACAGGAATTCATTTTTACTAATGAGAAGCATAGTTTGTATATACTGAGACAGAAACATCTAGGTTACTATTTTATTCAAATTATTGTTTGGGGATCATTAATTTTTGTTTGTTTTACAATTCCGTATATATAGTTTTTAAAAAAGTAATTACCTTTTACATATTCAAAAATATATGTGTATAAAGATTATATTTTGAACATTAAGGTTTGAAAATATCATAAACTAGAATCTGAAAAATAAAGAATTTTAATGTTCAATTTTTATTGCCAAATGTGGATTTGAGTTTTTTACTCCTAAGTACAAAAATACATCTCAACTTGCAAATATATAAGAATAGATTCGAACATTTACTGAAGAATTATGCTTACTCTTTAAAATATTAAAATAATTATATTGCTTACTATTATGTCATTATACTATAATGACACATTTAAACATAGCACAATGTTTAAATTTCATTTGACTTTCTGAAATATGACTTAAGTACAACCTATTTTGTATTTTATAGTCCATAAATTGTTTATTTTTCAATGTGTAATTATTTTTATGTACAGTAAAGCATGAGTTGTCAGTTGAATATGTTGAAATGTATAATCTTTAAACTTTTAATGGAGAATGCAAATAGCACATTTCTTTTTCTATGTATTTTCAACTGACAGTCAATGGGAAGTTAAAATTACAGCTAGAGTTTAAGCCTTTATTCTACTAAAAAGTCTGAAAATAAATTCTGCATCAAAGTTGCCTGCTTCAGATCATCCCTTGGTTTTAAAGACTGTTAACAAAATTGTTTTCACTAAACCTTTAAGATTTTGGCAGTTGAGCCTCTGAGGTGAAGTTAAGACCTATTAATGGAACAGAGTCAGAACAATGAAAGGAGAACTAAACAGTCTTAGAAGACATTAGAAATGCAGAAAAGTTATTATATATTGCCTAACACAGCACCTTTTTTCCCTTGAGCCTCATTCCTATTTTAACTTGAAATCTATTTTTTGTTTTTTACTAATAAGAATTCCTATATAAAATATTAAAATCACAAAGATAGAAACAAATCAACCAAAGAGGAATAAGTATATTCCTCAGTACTCATTATATGAATGATAATGATACATATGATCAAAAAATAAATATGAGAAATAATATATTTTAATACTCTAAATTATTCACATAATTTTGAAAACACCTACAACAACTTTGCGTTTATAAAATAGTATCTCTATGGGTGACCTTGTGATGACAAAACACTTATTTGAGTTGCTGCCTAGATATTCTACAGTGTGACACCCTTGCTCACACCCAGAGTCTGGACATTTAGATAAGGCCCTGAATTTAAGATTCCCACTGCAAACTGCCACTCAGCTTTTCCAGGGGCACCTTGTAAAATAACCACTTAGAGTTGAGTCCTCTCACCCAGCACAAAGCTACTTCCCTCAGCCCCAACCACCTAAGTAGAAGTGCTTGCTACCCTGCTCTCCGTCTTGACCTAGGATGGAGAACTACCTTTTCTCCATTTCTGGGATCTGTGAGTAATAAATCTTGTGATTTGGTATTTTGTGTGTGGATATATTTAAACTGGGTCTTCAATCAAAATGACCCTGGGGTTTTTACTTCCCCTAAATGGGAGAGCAGATGCGGAGGAAGCTACCTGTTGACCCTGTGTGAGTGGCTCGTGCCTCCTCACTCAGCAGGTGATAATATGCATATTCTTAATTTAATACACCAGCCATGCCCCCCCCAAAAACAGACCTTCTATGTTCTTGTAAGCAGAGAATTATTCCTAACAACTTCTAGTAAGAAATTTCGAACTTAATTTCTTCTAACAATCTCTCTCTCTCTTTTAACCCTCTTTCTCTCTCTCCTCTCTTTCTCCCCTGTTTCTCTCTCTCTCTCAGATATTTTTACCACTAAAGCAGCTCAGTATAACCAAATATAGCACAACAAAACAACATTATCAAATAACACCATTCATAGATGACTGACCATTGAGAGCAACTGAGAATAAAAAAGGATAATCTGCTATTGATACTCTGCAATTATCAAGACATTACACATTTCTGCAGTGTGAATTAATGTTTTGAGTTGTGATAAAGGTTTAAATAAGTAAACTATCACTAAAAAGCTATAGATTTATATCATATTTCTGCTTCCCTTTTCTACTCTCTACAACATTATAGGTGAATAGAGAGGATATAGAAGTTATGCCTTAGTGGTTAAGTGAATGAACTCTGGTGCTAGAATATCTGAGTTCAAATTCTAGCTCTACCCCCAGCTACCTCTCTGGTGGAGAACAAGGGGCTTAGTCTCCAATTCCTTCTTCTTCAATTGTGAAATGTATATAAAATAGTACGTACTTTGGAAGGTTGTTGTGACGATTAAATTAGAATAGTATTCAGCTCATTTTAAATGTTATTGAAGTATTAGTTATTATCAAGCAAATTAGAATTGCATGTGGCATGAGGCCTAAGAAGGGACATTAGATCTGTAGTAATGTGCTTTCATATGAGTCCAAGAACAATATAAAATTGGAATCATTATTGATCTTCAAGATTAAATAACGTAAGAATAACTTTTAGGTTTTATATGAGTAAAATATGTACTAACATTTATTGCTTACATCTTAACTGCCAAACAGAGTATATCCTAGCTACGAACAAGAGCTCTAACATTAAAATATCTGAGTTGATATCCTATTCTTTACTGACTAGCTGTGTTATCTTAAGCAAGTAATGTTTTTGTTTCTGTTTCTTTATCTATAAAATGGAACCCAAGATAAAACTTAATTCATAGACACATTATCAGTTAGATCTGTTATGAGTTAATTCATGAAAAGCAAATACAACGAAGCCTGAGGTGTAGTAAAGGTTCGATGAAAAAGAAACTCTATTATTAGTGTTACTGTTTTTAGAGACATTACATAATTTCATATGCTATCTCATGTCTTCAGAATCATCCCTCAATAATTTTATGAGGTATTAATAGAACCACTTGACAGATGATGAAAATATGGTTCAGAAAGACAAACCATAACTGATTCAACTGGAATTTGAACTCAAGTCTACCTGGCCTCAGAGTTATCCACCCTCCATTATATCAGCAGATCTCAGGGTTGTTCAGGGAATTGTGGGGGTGCTGGCGACCCTTTAAGGGGCCTCAGAGCTATCCACCCTCCATTATATCAGCAGATCCCAGGGTTGTTCAGGGAATTGTGGGGGTGCTGGCGACCATTTAAGGGGTATAAGAGATCAAAACTATTTTCATAACTCAATAAGATGTTGTATTACCTTTTCATTTTCATTCCCTCTGGAGTGCACAGTGGAGTTTTCCAGAGACTATGAGACATGACTATTGCAACACACCGAAAGCCCAGATTGATATATTAAGTCAGACACTAAAAATGTTTGTGAAAATGTAAAACAATTTTACTCTTCTTACTATATTTGTTTTTGAAAATATAGCTATTTTTCATAAAACAGGTGACTTGTAATGTGCAATAAATTTTATAGAATTAAAATAAATATTTTAATAATTTATTACTTTTAATTTTTATATGGAAATATTGCTAGATATAATCCATTAAAACTATATACATTTAAGAGTGTGTGAGAACAAAAGATTTCAGAACCATAGTACTATAACATTTTATTTCAATCACATACACAGATAGCAGGTGAAACAGATATTTCAATTAATTTTTCCAACCATATGTTTATTAAAAGGGAAAAACACCAAAACTGCTTAAGCCACATTCTGGATTAAGGTAGCTCTAATTTCATACTCCTTAATCTTCACCTAAGACTGGGCTCATGATAGGCATCTGAATCAAGCTGACTAATCATATTCTCCCCTGAGAATCTAGAATTTCAATTCTGATTGATAAAGTTCATTAAACGACTATGAGTACTTAAAATGAAAATTCACCTAGTATATGATCTAACATTGGTGACACAGTGAGCCAAAGCCCCATGTCACATGCAAGCACCAAAATTATGCAGGAGTGAAGATGACATGTATTTTCTGGAGAACCCTGACTAACACAGGAATGTTTTTTTATTATCTTACCAAGGAATATAATTAGTTTAAATTATTTTATCTGTTGAAGGGAACACTTTTATCTATCTAGTTTGCTAAGAATTTTTTTTTTGAATTGGTATTAAATTTTATCTAATATTTTTTCTTTACTATTGAGAAAAACAGAAACTTTTCTTCTATAGCCTACAAAAATTTTGAAATTTATTGTATTTCATACTTACCATGTGTTTCTGAAACAAACACAGCTTTGCTATTTTTATATGTTGCTTGATTTATTGAGCTACTATTTTTAGATTTTTGCATTTATGTTTACATGAGAAACTGGCTCATGTTTTTCTTTTGCTGTAATATAAATTACTTGGCCTAAATAAACCATTCTTATTTTCTTATTTTGTAGGAAAAGTTATGTAAAAATGCTGTTATTTCAAATTTAAATATTTGGAAGAATTTGTTGCTGATGCCAACAGGCCTATGATTATCTTTAAGGAAAGATTTTAGTGGTACCTGACTTTTAAAGTCAAAAGATCTATAAGTATAAGGAGACATAGAAATTTATGTTGTTTTACAATACTTTAACATCATGCAGCCACCACCAAAATAGTTGTGATTTTAAAATGTACATGTAAAATATAGAATCTAATCAAAAGGAATATGAGGTGTCAGACTGTGTCTAACATGCTGTGTTTATTTCTTAAAAGAATTACGTATGGTATCAGATATATGTGTGGACATTTAAGAAGAAAATACTTGCAATGCAAGATGGATCTGTTAGCAAGAAAAGGTCAATTGGGTACCATCTAAGAATTTTCAAAAGATGAATTGCTGTATTAGATTCCAATTTCTACTGTAACAAATTACTACAGACTCGGTGGCTTAAAGTAACACAAATTTACTGTTTTACAGTTCTGGAGGTCAAAAGTCCATGATGAGTTTTACAGGCTAAAATCTATTAATTGGCAGAGCTGTGTTCCTTCTGGAGCCTGAGGAGAATGTGTTTTCTTGCTGTTTCAGCTTTGAGAAGCTGCCTAAATTTCTTGGTTCGTGGCCAGTTTCTCCATCTCAAAACTTACTGCTCCAACCTTTGTTTCTACTGTCACATCTCTTGTCTCTGACCTTGATCCTCCTATTCCCCTATTATATGAACTCTTGTGATGACCATAGGCCTGCCTGAGTAATTAAGGACATCCTTTCCCATGCTAACATCCTTAAACACATCTGTAACATCCTTTTTGCTATATAAAGCAATGCATGTACACGTCCAGGGGACTGGGATGTAGACATCTTTGGGGGACCATCATTCAGCCTAGCACAATAAATTTGTTGAATATATTGAAATGTTCAGTGGTTAAGCTCTGTCTAATGAGGACTGGCTTGCTGAGAAATATAATTTTGTCATTACACAGAAAATGCAGCCATTTCACATTGATCAAATCAGGGTAGTGTTAGTCCACAATACCAAATTATGTACTTAAAATATCACATAGATTGTACTACTTTTCCCAGAATAAGTACACCATCATTCCTTATAGGTGGACCTACATAGGAAACCAATTTAAAAATGATAGTTTCTGTGAGTATGGAATCAGAAAAAGATTAGTTACACAATAGAATGTTATACTATTAATGGAAAAACGTATAGTGAAACACCTGCTTTTATAACACTAGATACTATCCCCAAAAGGACAATATGCATAGTTCATTACTGAAGGTTCTTTCTTGCCTGTGAATTTCTAACATGAGCACTAGCAAACTCTGGCTTTGGTGTCTACTCTCTGTATCATTCCATTTTACCAATCCCTCTCCTAAAGAATAGTCTTCAATATGCTTGTACATATGAGCTTGAGGACACCTTCTACTTCATTAAGTCACAGTATGCTCCCACTATGAAAAGTATTGAATTTATAGCTTCACTTTCTAATGGGAGTATATCATTAATTTCAGAATTCCTAGCTGGAGTGGCAGAGAAATAGGAGTGAGGCTGAAGTTCAAGTGGGAATTGCTCCTGAGTCACAGATTCACAACCATGAGCCTGATCCTGACTTCTTATGAAAAACTGCTTATGAAGCTAGAGACATTACATCTGGATAGGCACTGGTTCATAGATATGTAATGCACATAAATGAAAAGTGACCACATGGGGAAACATTATAATTTTTTAACTCAGTATAAGGAAGAACTCACAAAAGAACTTAGTAGTCCTGAACTTAGTAGTCCTGAACTGATCAAGCTTCCCTTACTAGATAACTGAGTTCCCTGAGAGTAAATGGCCTTAAACATTAACTGAATCATGTTTGGCAGAAGATTCTAGCATTTGATTTGTATGAGGTCCCTATAATCTTTGAATTTCTCCCAGAGCCGAGATGCTGTTTTCAGAATAGAAACATCAGCTTTGGAAAAGATACAAACTCCAGCCTGGACAGATCTGATCTCCCTGTTATATTCAAACTCGATTTCTAAATGACTGACACATTCATCAAGAAAATGGAATGTAATTACGTATTTCATTTTTTAAAGTGTTTCCTAGAAGCTAAGTAAGAGAGAGGGACTCAATAAAAGGGAGAGTTGTCACAGATGCAATGCCTTAAAAGGCATTCTCTTGCCAACATTTCAGTTTGCTGTGTTTTTAGCTAACTTCTCTGTTCTCTTAGTCCTAGTACTTTGTGGGATATGAGGATGAGTAGGAAATGCACACCTGACTGGGTATCAGAGAGGATAAGAAAACAAAATAAAAACTAGATTTAATTTGCACATTTAATATAATAATTAATATTAGAAATAATCAGAGATTAGGCCTATTCAAAACAAAAGTTAGAGACATGGCTCAATTTAGCTAAAATAACCACAGAGCTAGAATTCTACTTGCTTAGTATACAAAGTACAAGATTATCTTTAAAGTCTTGTAATTAATATTTGTTTACCTTTAGTGGAACAAATTAATGTTGTGATATATTCTACCCATTACCTTCTGACCTATTAAAATAACAAATAATAAAATTTAATTTTAGTTTTAATGATGAAGATGGTGTTGAAAACAAACATTTCTAATTTGTGTTCTCTTGGATCATTCACTCTGGAAGAAGCCCACTACCACATCATGTGGACACTCAAGTAGAAGCCCAAACAAGAAAGAGCTGACTGCCAATACCAGCAGCATGCATGTAAGTATGCCTTTCGGATGCAGTCAAGATTTCAGAAGATGGAAGCCCCTGCCAACATCTGTCGAAGGTGACTTCATAAGACAACCTGAGCCCAAACCACACATTTAGCTGTTCCAGATTTCTTGACACAGAAAAATTATGTGAGTTATTAAGTATTTATTGTTATTTAAGTTGGTAAGTTTTGGAGTAATTTGCTATGTCACAATAGGTAACTAATACAATATAAAATACATTGTGTAAATATTCAAATATTTATGTCAGTTGTTAATCATTTCATTGAATCAGTACCATAATGAGAAAATTCTTCTCAAATAGCTTTGTGAGTAGAGACTCTATTCCTAGATAAAGCGAATTACTGAATCAAAAAAAGGGCCACATTTACATTCAGGGCCACACAAACTGATACAATTTAATAATGACTTTAAAAGTGTTCTTAGTTTATGAGCAGAGGTGGTACACAAGCACACACACAATTATTTAAGCTTCACATTACAGCAGGTTCAAGAAAAAATGAGCAAGGGGACAGTTGTAAAGGAACTTCAGTTTTGCTTATTATAGTTCAAAAATGTTAGAGATGATGTAAGGAAGTTTTGTTGAAGTTATTGTGACCCTTCAACACTTGTTGACTATTACGTTTGCTTAGCAAATTCGTTTAAGAAGTTCTCAATTTTGAAATTTGGTAGAGGATGAATTCTAGACTGATCGTACTGGTGTAGAGTAAGATATTTTTATGTTTGCTTTTTTTAGAAAAGGAGAGATGCAAGCTTTCACTAATTTCTAATCATCCTAAAATACAAGAATCTGGTATCACTGGAAGAAAATCCACTGGTATTTTCAAATTGGATCTATTTTAGTTTTATTAACTTCTTCTTTGTATGCATACAAAAATACAAATTAGTAACTACTTGACTACTTTGATTTAATTATTAAACAAAACTTTTTTATATGAATATAGTTATGTTTTTCTGTAAAATTCAGGACACTTAAATGAGTTAGACATATTTTATATGCCTGTTTAGTGTTCTAATCATCTATTTAATTTCTGAACTAGATATGTTAAATAAGTGACATATTATGAAAATGACAAAAATTAGATTTCTATCATCGGGTAAGTGGCTGACCACATCCGAAAAACCAAGGGGAAGGAGGATTTCAAAATTTGTAACTTGCACTTGTTAATTATAAAACACATAAGTTTAAATTCCCATTATAAAATTTCTTATATTCTATGGAGACATTTTCCTTTACTAGATAAAATTAAGAAACCATACATGCATTGTCAGCTATAGAAAAATTGGAACTTTTGGGGGGAATTGTTGTACAATTTCTCCAAATTGATTCCCATTTATCTTCACAACTGTTCATACCATATTTGGGGGCTCGAAAGTCAGTAACATTTGACCTGTAAACATTTCTATCTTTTCTCAGACTTGTCCAATATTACTGAGAACCAAAAAGTAATTTATCACTGTGTCACCCTTGCCTGAAGACTTTCTAAGGGGCTCAAGAAGAATGATGAGGTGAGTCTTGAAGCCCTGAAAAACCCTGAAGGTGAATTTTTCTCTTTGATATACACAGAAAATTCTGTCTTTGCTGAAGATTTGCTCATGGATCTTCATTCTCATGCCAATGTTTAGGCTTGGGGTAGCCTACGGAATGAACTTATTTTAAAAAAACTTGATCCAATGTTCACTTCACATTATTGTAGGTAGTAGATACTTAATCCTCAGTCTAGATTATGTTCACTGTTGGAGTAAAAGCACATAAGCTGAATTTATGGGACAAATACACCAGAAGTATCAATAAGAAAACAGAACTGAGTTTCTCCTTGAGAAAGACTTTGTTACAATGTTCCAGATTTTTTCATAGAATATCTTGAAAATTGACATGGCCTCCAATAAAGGACCGTTTGCAGGGAGCCTAAGAAGCCTTCTTGAAGAAGCCACAAATGATGAGCTTGATCTAATTAAGATCACCATTTTTATATAGGAGTAGTTTATTTGAAGAAAGCATCAGACATATTTGAATTTGACTCTGCGCTAAAACCCAGGATTTAAAAAAAAAAATGACAAAGATTTGACTCTCCAGTGACTGTAAATAACCCAGCAATTATATTACTGGGCATTGGTTCCAGATAAGTTAAAACTTATGTATACACAAATACTTGTAGACAAATGTTAATAGTAGGGTTATTTGTTATAGCCTAGAACTGGAAACAACTGAAATGTCCTATAACAAGTGAATATTTACACAGACTGTGGTCCATGTGTTTATAAAAACTGTGATGCATCCATACAATGGAATAAGCAATAAAGAGGATGGACTACTGATAAATGCAAGATCTGGATAAATTTCCAGGGAATTAGACTGATTGAAAAAGGACTATCTCAAAAGGCTATGTATGATTTCACTTACAGACATTACCAAAATGACAAAAATATAGAGGTAGAGAACAGATGAATGGTTGCTATAAATTAGGGACAGTGGTGGAGATGGGTGAAATGGATGTGGGCATTGTGATAAAAAGGTAACAAGATGAATCCATCTCATCAGGGAACTGTTCTGTGCCCTGACCATGATGGTGAGCACACAATCCTATATGCAGGAGACTGAAAAATAAACTCCAAAAGAATCCATGCTCCAAGCCCTGAAACCTATAAATGTTGCCTAACTTGAAAAAAAAAAAATGCCCTTTAGTTTAAGATGTTATTAAATTAAAGATATTAAACTAAAGAGATTATCATGGGTTATTTGAGTGGACCTTAAAAACATACAATGACAAGTGTTTCTATAAATGAGAAGCAGAATGAGATTATACACACCGAAGGGGAGGCAGTGATGTGACAGAAGAGGCAATGAATGACTGGAGGAATACGACCACAAGTCAAGGCGTGAGGCCAACCACCAGAAGCTGAAGGCACCCAGAACAGATTCTCTCTCACCCATCCAGAGGGATCACAGCCTTGTAGACACCTTGACTCTGCCCTAGTAATACTGCTTTTGGAGTTCTGGCCTCCAGAATGTGAGAATTATATTTCTGTTGTTTTAAGCCACTGAGTTTGTAGTTACAGCAGCCATAAGAAACTAACGCACTACACATATGATAAAATTGCATAGAACTAAACGCAAACACACAAATGGGTATATATAAAACAGAAGCAATCTGAGTAGGGTTGATGGGTTATATCATTATCAGTTTTCTGGTTTTGATATTGTACTGTAATTTTGTGATGTATTATCTTTGGAGGAGACTGGTTATAGAGTACATGGAATCTCTCTCTATTATTTTACTCTTGTATGTGAATCTACACATATCTAAAAATTAAAAATTAATTTAAAAAGTGATAGAGTTGTTTCACTAAGAACTATTAGAAAAGAAATAAGAAAATATCTTCATGCCCATAAGGTATGCGAAGACATCTTAAACACAACACACACACAAAAACCATGTTAATCATAAGGAAATATATTAAATTAAAATATGTTAAAACTAAGAAACATAATTCCTAAAAGCAAGCAAACGAACAACAACAACAACAAAACACCATTAAAAGAATGAAAAGGCAATACATGATGTGGGAGAATATTTTCCAAATATTTTCCATTTAAGTATATGATAGATTATTCCTATATAGAGTTCCTACAAAACAATTAGAAAATCATTATAAAAAAGAAGTGGGCAAAAAGTTTAAACAGAATGTCTTCACAAGAGAGCATATCCAGATGACCAGTAAACATCTAAAACAATGATTCAATTAATTAGCCAGCAAGGAAATATAAATAAAAACAACACTGTGATACCACTGCATACTCACCAAAATGGTTACCATTACAAAAAAAAAGAAAATACCAAGTGTTAGTCAGATTGTGAACAAATTATGTCTTCTTACGCTGTCCATGAGTTTAAACTGATAACTCTATTTTTAAAATCTGCTTTGCACTATCTAAGAAAGTTGAAAATACACATGCTCTATGATCCAGTAAGTCTAAACATATATATCCAACAAAAATGAGTACAAATTTTCACCCAAAGACACATACACGTATACCTAGAGCAACAATATTTATAATAATAGCCAACTGGAAACAACTAAAATGTTTTTCTATGTTTGAATTATTAAATACTCTTCTACTTATATACAGCAATATTATAGAGCAATAATGATGAAATATTATAACTTTATGAACCAATGTGGATGGATCACTGAAAAATAATGTTAAAGAAACAGGGCCAGCGAAAGCACATAGATTATAGTACATAGTAAATACTTCTGTTTACATGAAGATCAAAATAGAGTAAATTAAGCTATGGAACTAGTTACTTTGCAGGGGGACAGGCAGTGTCTAGTAGGGGGACAGTGTTATTTTGATATATTTTTTTTAAATCTGGGAGAAAGGAATATTCACAGGTAAGTTTAACTCATTAAAATTAATTAAGCTATGCACTTATCAAATGTTATTTTCTCTATATATGTCACTTTTCAATTTAAAAAGAAGATGTGATTTTTCTGTACTTATTGTTCTAAATAAACTTTAGTTTCAGAAAATATACAAAAAGAATTGTACTGAATCTACAGAGTTAGGAATTATTTTTGTCCTTGTTATTTTGCATTACAATGTCTAAGAACATGTTTTACCTTCAAACTTGTTCAGTATCTATTCTCCTCAGAAAAGTGTTCTAGGTTCTCTTTTCTTTTTTTATTTAGGTCATACAAATTTTTGGTCAAATGATTTTCTTAATTTTACATGTATATCGATCATCATTGCTATTGTAAAAGAAACATTTCAATTTATTGCATTTTCTAATTGGTTAAAAAGATGTGTAGAAAATATATCCCAAATTTTAAAATGCTTTCTCTAAAAGTAATCGAGAATTGTGTAAATGCAGAGTCTTATGGAGATTCCAGTGATGCTTAAAGAAAATTTAGGAAAATTAATTACTAATAAAAGGTTGCTTAAATAATATGGGTACGACCAGGTGAAGGAATAAAGAGTCAATAAAAACAATATGTTGTATGAACACTTAATTGTGTGGAAAATAAGGAAAAAGCATTGCTAAGTGAAACATAATAATAACAAATATAATAGGTGAGTCTGCTTAAATATACATAAATGAAAAAAGTCTAAATGCATTCATATTAATTATTGACAATGGTAATACATGAGTGTTTTGGTTATGAATATTTTTGTTTTATTATTTTTGATTATCTGTTCTCTTGACTTTTAAAAATAAACTTTACTTTGGTACTAAGATTCTATAAGCTGTTATGTTTTAAGTGCAAAACTGCCTTCTCTTCCTCTTTGAGAATAATACATGCCTTTTGAAAAATAGTAAAGGCTTTGTATAAGAAAGGTCTTCCAAAAATATCATCCGAGTAAGTGGTAAAATCAAAACCAAACTTTGGAATCAAGATCAGGTTAAAATCCTGACTTGGCTCTTATAACCTAGTGCCCTGAGAAATGTATTTAACTCTATGAGACTTTATATCCTCTGTACATTTTGGGAATAAAATAATCACATAAGATTCAGTCAGTATACTATTGTCTGGTATTAAATAAATGGTAGTTTATATTATTACTATTGTCATTATTATCAATATACTGGAGGAAACATGAGAATATGTCATAATACATTAATGACCATTTTCTTTATAAATCAATACATTATACTTCCAAGTAGAAATTTTACTTCATTGTTACATAATACTATTTGAATGCTCTTCCTCATTTAAGAAAAAACTTTCGACAGTTTCATAAATGTAATAACAGAAGAAAATATATAATTATGTATTTTCATTTTTCTTACTTTATTATCTTATTTGTTCACTCTTTCCAAGAAATCTTTCTTCTTCTTAAAATGAGCCAAACTAATTATCTTTTGCTTTATCTACTTACATTTGAATCCCTTACATTAATTCCACTGGAGGCAAAATGAGCCTTTTGAGAATAAGTCTTACATCTGCTATGGACAGCTTCAAGTTTGAGAAGTTGGATTTCTCACTGAATTTGAAACAAATATTCAAGGGTGATGTGGCATGTCTGAAATATGTTTAATATTATTTAGAAAATAAGTGTTCACATAAAAAGTGTTAACATATTTATAAAATGTAAACTCAGAATAGGTTGCCTGGTAGAATTTTAAATATGAGATGCAGATACCTTATAAATGAAATGTTAGCTCAAAAAGAGAGTTAATATTGACATTTTCTGTAGTTAGTATCATGGCATTTTGTAAAATAAATAGTAACTGGCCATTATCACTCAATCATTGGATAGAAATTTTTTCACATATGATGTTTAAAGCATAAATGATAGAGCTGTAGATTCCAGCATCTCAATCAAAAGCCAAATAAATAACATGAATTATTTTAATGTGAAGGAATAATTATTCTTTGTCTCAGAATGATATCATAATACTCTAAATAAATGTTTACCACAAGTATTATTGCCTTGCAAAGCCCTATTTTTTCTTTATTTAACCATAACATATAATTAGGCCATCACAGTATTAATTCATTTCTAGTCTTTATAAAACTATTAGGGCAATAGTGAATTTAATTTGAACCTGTTCATAATCCTCAATAAAAAGAAAATGGTACTTTACATGTGACAAAACGTGTATGGAAGCACTCTAATAAGAGTAGTGTGTGGTCTTTAAAATAAAACCACAAATCATCTAATCTTCCCCCATCAAGAGAGTGAAGATTCATTCTTCACTTCTGAGTGTGTGCGGGACTTAGCGGCTGATTTCTCTAATAGAACATGGCAGAAATGATGGCATATCACATCTGAAGTTGTTACAAGAATCCTGAAGCCTTCTATCTTGTGTATCTGTCCAAAATTTTTTCCTCTCTCCCTCTTGGATCACTCATTCTTGGGGAAATCTTTGCTTCCTTATAGAGAAGCTCATATGACAAAAAACTGGAGACCACAATCCAAAAACCAGCAAGCAAACAACTATGTGAGTGAGTGTGGACGCAGATTCTCCAGTCCTAATGGATGCAGATTCTCTAGTACTAATTAAGATGTGAGGTGAATGCGGGCACCTGCACCCTTGTGAGAGACCCAGAGCAAGAACCACACAGCTGAGTACCCCCAGATTCTAAACCCTCAGATATTGTGTGAGATAATAAATATTGTTTTAAGCTGTTGAGTTTTGGGAAAACTAATGCATGTAGGAAAAATACAGAATTTGGTAACATAACTTTGGTTAGATGCCCATGTCCATGGTAGTTATCACCTCATCTCTTAGAACTTTGTTTCCAATTCTCAAAACCAAGTCTTAGATATCTATACCTTGCAGAATAATTCTGATGTTTAACTCTCATCACACATCCAGTATTTTATCAAGCAAATGGGCACATGAAGAATAATCAATAAGTGGTATATATTATGATTTTATCCTTTTTATTATTGAGTATTATTTTTTTCAAATATTTTATTTTTATGTTAAACTATTCAAAACAGAAGAAATAAAGAATGCAATTGAAATAATTACTTAAATATCTAAACAATAACTTTTTCCAAACAGAGTTTGGCTTGGATAATTTTCATTTATCTCCTAAATCTGTACACATTTTAGACAAGCTAAGAAAGATATAAATCCAGTCACCAAATATAAAACATCTCCACATCATAATAAAGCATTAGACATTTTTAAGTTGAAAATTAAAAGAGAAAGTGTTGTCATAACATTTTTAGCTTCAGAATTTCTAATAGCAGATTAGATTTTTATTTTGTAAGTGATTAACCTTACCACTTGGAATAGCGCCCTCTCATCTTTCCCTCCCAAATAATTCAAAGAGGAGAGTGTGATTTGTTATCTCCTCATTTCTAAGTAGTTTTGAAAGGTGGGTGAAAAAAAAAAGTCATGTCTTATTATAGATAGAGCAACATATAATACTATTTTTGTAATTACTATTCAAAATAATGACACATTAGGAAAATTTCTGAAGATGTAATATGGGCTTCAGCTCTCATGCTAGTTTTTCAGTAATGCAAGCAATTTTGTTAATTTTGTTTTGTTTTGTTTTCTAAAGGACTGGGCTTTTAAACGATCTGAACAGAATTTGTAATAAGTGGACAGAACACAGTCAAGCCTCTTAAGAATAAATATTCTGTTTATCTTTAAGAGAGAAACAAAGCCTGCCCCCATCCCTCCCATTACTTCAGAGGATAGAGCATGTTCCTTTGAAAGTGCATGCTGAACAAATGGGACGTGCTCTGGAAAAAATTACAATCGTCCTAAGAATCTTTTTATCATTTGCTAAATAAGGCAATTGAAATACATGATACTTGGATTCTTCAGGGCTAGATAATTTAATGGTTCCAGTTTCTAATGTGATTTATCCCATAAAAACATAATCTAGTAGCATATAAGAAAGCAGAGGGATTTATATGTACTGTTCTCCACACAAGGTTTGGAGTCTATGGGTATAGAAGGCTGACCGTATACACTGATTTACACCATTTTAAATAGGGGACTTGAACACAGGTTTTGATATCCATGGGAGTCCTGGAACCAATTCCCCATGGATACCAAGGGATAACTTAAGTTTTGAGGGAGTCAAAAGTTAGGTGTGGAATTTCA
>NW_011888808.1:2102621-2115541 GCF_000151845.1 Pteropus vampyrus
TACCTCCATTTATATTACTGAAGTGGGAGCTCCTGAAAGGTGGAGATGGAGAAAGAGAGGGAGAATTTTGCAAACAATTGGAAATGTAGAGAAGAAGGATGAAGTTCAAGTGTTCCAATTTCCAAGTTAGAAATTGGAAACAGTTTCCCAAAGAAGCAATTGCATAAATAATGGCCAGGTCCTATAATAATACCGGTGCTACATTTTAATTACATTTTGATTTAGGCAGAATCTTTCAGGTTGGCTTTGTGTCCTAACTACATTCATCACACAGGTTTTATAGGGAAATACGTTCCAAGTTCTAACAGTGGCTTACAAATGAACTTGTAGAGTGCAACCTGTTTGCAATTTGGGAATGACTAGCAATTTTTTTATTTTTATTAATAGTTCATTAAAAATATTAGAAATGGAACAAGGAATTAGTAACAATACATTTAGAACTATAACATATACTTGCTTTTAACCTTTAAAAAAGTTTGGTAGGTGATGGAAAACGTCGCTTGAGACAGCTTAACATAGATCAATTAGGGCTCAGGACATTGAACAACTGTGTTAAAATCAACAGGATTTGTGAATTATTAAAAATGAAGACTGTCAGAGAATCCAGGAAAAAACTGACAAATAGTGGTTAGATTTAAATAGCCTTTACTGCAATTGGTATTGTTTAAAAAAAAAAAAAAAAAAAACCAAATCAATTGGGGAAAACTTCTAGACATAAGCATTAAGACTAGTTGTCCATAATAACACCACTTGTGCTTTCTCAAACAATTGCATTCTGAAGCTAGCACACTTACCTATAAGAATTAACAAGCTATATTTTCTTCCTCTAGCCATTAACATATTCCTCAACAATGTGTGTTTTCCGAAATTAAACTTCAATTTAATAGTCTCCAAAGACAGTGAAAGATATCATTCATTCATTAATTAAGTTAATCATCTGAAAAATGAAAACCAGATGTCAATAGTTCCTGTATCTAGTGAAAGATGTAAAAAATAATTAATGAAACAGTGCAAATTATATGACAGTAGGGATTTCACAGAACTAATAAATATAATCCATAGGCATTAATTATATCATCCTCATAATTAAAAAAACTTCAAATAAACATTGACTACCCTTGATTCTTCACATTAAGTTTAAATGTGTGATATATGCTAAAAGTTTAAAGTTTTGTGCAAAATATCTAATAAAAATGTGTAATTTTTTAAAATTGATTATATCTATATCTACATCTATATCTATATAGAGAAAGCATAAAATATAGTTTATCATATTAAAATATTTTTCATTAACCTAAATAGAACAATATTATCAGAGAAAAGTTCTATAGCTTGACAACATACCCATTGTAACCATTTATCCTAGAATTCTTTTTTATTGTAAATATGAACCACCCACAGTATCCAAGATTCCAGGACTTTGGACAGGAGAATTCTGAAGTGCTATTCAAACTGTGTAATTCTGAGAAACATATTCAGAAAAGCATCTCAGCTCATTCATCTATTCAAAATAGTATGTTTACTACATAAACAGAAAATAAGGTTAACATTGCATTATTCTAAGATAAAGTATTAAAGACTGATTGTTTGAGAATATGAATATACCTATGATTAGACCAAGGTAATGACAAATACATTAAACCAAGAACCATCAAAATAAAATAATCATCTGCCCAAGTCTGCCTGTCTGTCTGTCTGTATGTGTCTCTCTCTCTAATCTATCATATACTCCAGCTGTCAGAAGTTCATAAATAAAACATAGTGATCACTCTACAGATAAATAAAAATCAATATGAAAGGGGATTTCTAATGTGTAGTGATTAATGATAAACTAACAGTGGTTTGCCTACCATAACATGCCTGAAATTTAGAGAACAAGATGATTACTCAGTATTCCATTATTTCAAAAGAAATATTCTTATTTTATGTTTGTTTTTGTTTTAACCTTTTCCTCAATAGGCTCTTACAAACACCAGTACAGACAGACAAGGTATCTCCATTTTAAAAAAAAAAAACCCTATGGTTATGTATGTTTGAGAAATACTGCCCACGGAACTCATTGAAAAGCAATATACTTTGTATTTGGTTAGAAATATAGTATTATACAAATTTAAATGATTTTATAAATCTAAAAAAAATTGCAATGATAAATATATTTTTACTGAATTTTTTCTCTCCTACAATTTCTGATTATTTTCTTTGTTTCTTAACCAAAACTAACTGATCTAAAGAATTTAGAAAAAACATATTTACAAAATGAATTGGTATAAAATTATAGCATTGTACTTTGCTTTGGTTAATTTAAATAGTGAATTACTACATTCAAAGATTATATTACTTCCTTTAATGTTAAAATATCATATTTTCAACCACTCATTCAATATTTATGAGGAATATTTAAAATTTTTGACTCAAAATGAAATGATATCTTATCATTAGTAACCTAATGTGTATGCTTTTAAGTCTTTGAATGTAGATAAGGAAGAGTTAATCAAAAATGTCTGACTAATATATAATTTTCCTTTATTATTTCTCAATGATGTATCCTAGCAACAATGAAAGGCTAGTCTTTGCTTTCTGCTCTTCTTGGTAAGAAAATAAAAATCTTGTCTCAGAAGGCTTATTTATTATAATTATGAAAATAGTCAGAAAGAAAATTGACCTGATCACTCATTTAACTTTTTTTGATGGGGAAAAAAGCCAACGGAATTAATATGACTGAATGTTCAATGTAAAGGGAAATTTGAGTACTCATATTTCAAAGCAAGATTGTTTTAGTGAGTTCTAATATTGACAGTGACAATATTTCTTATTTAGACATACATTTGAAAACATTAACCTCAGTTAATTAAAAATGTTTTTATAGTGTGGACATCTTACATAAACTTAAACTAAAATTATATATGCACAATGAGAAGTCAGAAGAAAAAAAATATCTGATATATATACATATATATTAATTATATATCAAGAAAAAATTTAGTTAAACCTGAATCTCAAATAGTTATAAAATCATTAATATTTGCTACAGTAAATTTTTATTTTTTCTAAAAAGAATTCACGTAATTTTAGAAACTTTGCATTCTGGCAGTTGGAGGATATTCCAATGCTTAAAAAAAAAAAGTTCTAAATCGTATCCTCATCTTTCCAGATTGTTTACAACATTTTCTAATTGAGTGTGCTATTCATGCATGACACAGACATGGGTTACCAGTGGTGAGTTTTGTGACCAGTTTTCATCTAAGCTGTGATTCCCACTTCTTCTAAGAAAGCAGTTGTATAAGAACAATCATTTGCAGTTGTAAATTTAATTATATTTTAACAAGTCTGAATGCTAACAGAAAATCTAATATTGAAATCTGCTTGCTAGAGAGCCAGTTTCCCTAAATCCAAACTGTAATAAAAAATATGCCAAAATATTTTGGACAAAAAAAGAAAGTCTGATTATTAGGTTGAACGTTTATGTTGAGAAGCAGTTCAGCCCAGTGGGCAAAGGCAGTGTCTCTTATGGTCAGGTGGTCAGACTTAGTTCCATAGCCTGACTCAGCCATGTATTAGCTACTTGTCGTTATTTTGGTCACATCTCTTTCTCTCAGAAACATCACTTTATTAACTACAAAATGAAAATTGTAATAGTACAGAGAAGAGATGTTGGTGTTTTCTACATTTATGGAGAAAATACAACATATGATGACATCTGTCTTAGTGCACGAGAACCTAAATTAGTCAGCAACTCCACAATTTTTTTAAAAAAGTGTCTCAGCCACCGAAATACCAAAACCTCTATATAATTGTGAGAGTAAATAAAACAATGCAAGTAAAGTGTTTTCCTACATTTCTGTTTAATTGCAACTTTTTAATGGATGTTATCATTTTTTTTATGATTATTATTAGAAATCTGATGCCAAAGATACCCAGTAGGTGAAATGGGCGGCGGGGGGGAGGTGGGGGGCGGGGAGTACACATGTTGCTATCCGACAGTAGTAATTATTCTTATCTTGCATTATCATTTACTTTAGATTTGCAAGAAATGATACTAATTGAAAAAAAAAAAAACGTTTTTGGTGCATGTTTTGAATTTACCTTCACTTAAATGATCATTTTAATAGGAAAGAAACATCATCTTCATTTATCAGTAGTCTATATAGCTCCTAGCAGATAAATATGCTCATTTTCCAATATTACATGACAGTAAATATATAATGGATTCAGTAATTCAAATAAAATAAGTATGTTTTGAGGATACCTGGTGTCTTCTTTTGTTTTTCTTAATGGCTACATTTTAAAACTCAAAATGTGTGAGTTGAATCATATGCTACTTCTGTCTTCTCTTTTAAACATGAACAAACACAGGCTGACTTTGTTTGGGTCTGCGGTACATTTTCACTCTGGCTCACAACCTTTTAGGGGTCCACTAAACAGATTTTCTCTTCTGCTAATGTATCAGTTAACCTCCAGAATGCGGATAGTTTATTTTCGCCTCAGGAAATAAATCAGTCCCAATGTTGCTCAAGAACTGTGGTCGAAATGGGATGTAATAAGGGGCAAATGTAAAAAGCGCTGCTTGCAAATTGGTATTATTTATATTTGCTGAGGAAATACAATATACTATGAAATATATCTTAGTGAACTGGAACCCAAATTAGTCAGCGACACCACAATCATTCTTTTACAGTGTCTCGGCCACCTAAATAAAAACAACTCTATGTAGGTTTCTATTACCCTAGAGTGCAAACAAGCACATTTTCCTTAAGGGCACAGAGCAGTGGCCTCTGCTCCATTAAGCTCCGTGTTATGAATTGATGTCGTAGGGATATATTTGCTTTTCTTAGCTTCAGAATTGGACTATCACCATTGCACTCTTGCATGTAAGTTCACTCGTTATGAATTCACAAATGGATATGGTCAAAGATTATTCTAGGCAATCAATCAATACTCCTTTACTTATATTAATAATTAACAAACTTTATAGGCATGATGGGAAAAAAATGAGAGACGATAAGTATTCTAATATTGTACTGTACTACAAAAGTCAAATAAAAATACAAGAATGTCTGAAGGCACTATATGCTATAATTATCTATTCAAAAGCACTGATGTAAGGCACACTATGTGTCCTAGGAATTGGAGGTGAAAGGTACACCAACTAGAAGAAGACTAGTCTTTTGGATCTTAAAGTCTAGGTAATGGGGTGAAGACAGCTGTCAACCTAATAACTATGTAAACAATTATCATCTAAAAATATTCTAAATTGTGGGAAAGAAAAGTATAGTAAAAAACATATAAAGGAGGATTTCCTTCTGGCCTGGGAAAAGCACCCATCCAGAAGCAGAAGTGACATCTGAGCTGATGTATTTAATTTGGTACCTATTAAGTACACAGATTGGAAGCAGGGAGAAAATTCTAGGCAGAGAGTAGAGCACCTTCAAAGAAACAAACAAAAAGCTATTGTGGCTGCCTCCAAAAAAGCAAGGGCTAAGGGGTTGGTCAGTTGAGAATAGAAGTTAGAGATCTAAATTGCTGCCAGCTCCAGGCTATCTTTTAGATTATGTTCTTATCCACAAACTTTGGCAAGCCATGGAAAAGTTCGTGGTAGCTCAGTGTCACAATTAGATTCACATTCTGATTAAAAACCTCTCTGTTCTCTGGGTGTAGCGAGGGATGGGGAAGAGATTTTGAATCTAGATAAAATATGATGGTGATAGGAAAGGAGGTGCTGATGGTGATGATAGAAAGAAGGGACAGATAGTGAAGATCATTAGGAAATAAGATTTCTTATGGACTGAATGTTTGCATGCCCCTCAAATTCATAATTCGAAGCGCTAACCCCTAATATGATAGCATTTTGAATTGAGACCTTTGGGAGGAAATGAGGTTTAGATGAGGTCATGTGGAAGGGGGCCCCGCGATGACATTAGTGTCTGAGTAAGAGGAAGAAATACTAGAGCTCACTTGTTCCCTCTGCCTTGTGAGGGCACAATGGAGACAGGAGGAGGACTCTCACCAGAACTGGATTTGCTAGCACCTGGACCGTGGACTTATTGGTCTCCAGAATGTGAGAAATAAATGTCTGTTCTGTAAACCACCTAGTATTTAGTTATACTGATCTGAGCTGATTTAAAAATGCCATAGAAGAAATAAACTGGGTATAGGATTAAGGAGTGAGTTGCCAGGGATTATTTTTAGATAATTTGTTTGAGCAATAGATACCATAGAGAAAAGGATTCATGGAACAGCCAGTATTGAGGTTGGTGGGAGTGGGGTGGTAACCACACATTCAGATGTGGTGTCAGCTAAGCAGCTAGCAGCTCTGGAAAGGAGAGAAGGTATCCCTTACAGATGCTCTTTGGGAGTCATCAATCCTAGATAATGATTAAAGGCATGAGTGAGGATGCTCAGGAAGAGAGCATAAAGTAAGAAAAAAGAGATCGAGATTTGTTTATTAACAACCTACAACATTCGAAAGCTTTGTAAAAGCGCCAGAGCAGCCATCATTATGCAGTAACGAGGCCAGATACTAGATGAGTTGGTTGGGAATATTGTCAAGTTTAGAGAATAAAATCAAACAATTTTCTCACTGAAGCTAATTTTAGAGATTATTGCATAGTTTCTCTATGCCAATGTTTCCCTTCATCCCCAAAAGGTTATTTCACTTGCGAGTGATGAAAGAAGAAGAGCTGAATTATTTTTCTAATAACCTATTCTGTGTTATGAATGCGTAAGCGACACATGCTATGAGAAAGATAATGTATTCATGAAAGAATGATGAAAACCTGCCTAAAGACAGAGACTGGTTCTGGCTTAGCCTGGATGATGAATGGCAGCATGTGAAATGCT
The DNA here is from genome assembly GCF_000151845.1 of Pteropus vampyrus. Classification (NCBI taxonomy): domain Eukaryota; kingdom Metazoa; phylum Chordata; class Mammalia; order Chiroptera; family Pteropodidae; genus Pteropus; species Pteropus vampyrus. The sequence continues at coordinate 2,109,459 of NW_011888808.1, forward strand.
GTAGGTATGAGGGAAGACTAGTGCTCAGTGTCATGAGACACAACAAAAGGAGAGGGGACATTTCAGATAGTTAGAAGAGCAAGGCCGTGAGGGGATCTGAAAGGGAAGGATGGACCCGAGTCTGAGGAAGTAGCTGAATCCAGATGATTCTCAAGAAGCTTGAAAGCCAGCCAAGGGTTTTACACATTTCTTAGAGATAGTGAGGAACCTTTGAAGCATTGGGTCAGGTAAGTGGCAAGAAAAATATAAGTATTTTAAAGAAAATCAATCCCTTTGCCCATTACTGTGGAAAGAAAAAATCAAGACAAATGACAGAAAAGAGGTACTGATTTTTTTGAAAGCAGAAATTGATGTATTGAGTGTGTGCACAAGATACTTTTCTATTTTTTACTAGAAAAGTGTCAGGCTCTTCTATTAGTCACTATTTCAAGAATACCTAAAATTATAAATAATTTAAGTGAGATGAATTAAAGAACATGTAATGCTTGTCACTCCTTTTCTTATGAAATTCCTGATTCTAGAAAGAGAAAAAATGCAAAAGTGTCCATTAAAACGATAGCTACCCTTATGTTTTTGAGAAGAAAATTTTTTAAAAAAAGAGAGAGGGAAGGAGAGAAAGCTATTAAACTTGTAATAGGAAAGAATTAGAGACTTATTTTGAAAATGTTAATGAGCTCTTGGTTCTGGATTTTCAATGAATTTGACTTTGCCTAGACATTTGGTCATAAAACAAACAGAACTTTTTTATTGTCGTTACGGTTTAAACCTTGGTCTAAAATTGGAAGTGGGCATGTATCAACAGTGCAAGACGATATGAGGATGTTAGGAGTGTGCACCACTAAGACTAGAAACTGATTCTTCAGAGGTGTTCACACATAACTAGATTAAACCTGTCTTAAAAAAAAAAAAAAAAAGGAATGCTATGACACATTTGTTATATTAGAAACAAAACCTGATAGTGTCCTGCAGGACAAATTACCATAACTTTCAGTATCTTTTACTGCAGAAAAAAAAAAAAAAATCATCCCATTATCGATTTTGTTGTAATGTAAAATGCCTGGGCTCCCAAAATCAGTTGTATAAAGTTATATACTCTGCCCAGTCATGTGATCCTCATGCTCCCTGTAAGAAAATATAATTAGCAAACATTGATGGACTGAGCAATCAAATATTTGCTTATTTCCATATTTGGATACATCCATCTACCTAAGTATATATACGCGCACACACTACTAAATATTTTTGCTCCCTTTGTGTGATTATTGTCAGCAAAAGTGGTTAAAAATCTGAATGAATAGCCAGAAAGAGTGTGGAGGATGTCAGAAATAATAAAAGCAATTTAAATGCTGTAGTTATTCGAGCACCTAGCAATACTGGATTCTTTAGGGTTCTGAAATCATTATTTGCCACCAGAAAGAAAAAATACCAACTCAATATTTCATAGTTGCTGGAGTCAACACCTGTGGAAAGAAATTACTCATATACACAAACAATCACTTTTTGGGCAAACATGAGTAATATTAGAGTGGAAGTAAGATGGTCACTTTATTTTCATGGTGACATTGTTGAAATTAGTTTTTCTCTACTACAATCTTAGTTGTGTTTTGCTACTTGAAAGAACCAATAAAAATCACTTATATGATCTATGTAATAGAGTCACATAAGGAAAGAAGCATTTCGACTTTGTAGAAGTATGCTAAAATCTCTAGTTTTACTACAACGCCCCTCATAGGCTCCATTCCCACAATATAAGCCTCCATGCACATGTTGGGATTTACCAGGTAATGTCTGAAGGCCCCGCTCTAGCTATTCCTCTGCTGGAAAGCTTTTCTTTCAGATATCTACATGGGCCATCCCTTTTTGTCTAAGTTCTTGCTCAAGCCCTAACTCCTCAGTGAGATACATCTTGACACTGGTACTTAATACTACAACCTGTAGCTCCGCAGTCACCGTACTCCCCATCTATCTTACTCTTCCCTACATTTTCCCCATGCACATATCTAGCATCTTCAAAATACTATATGATATACTTATTGTTTATTTTTTCGTGCCTCTCTGCTAGAATATAAGATCCGGGATCTGCGAGTGCCGGGTAGTTGTCCTAGATCACTGATATACTCCGTCTATGATATAGTGTCAGAAACTAAGAAACACAATAGTTTGCTTTGCTCCTTTTAAAATTAAGATTGCACATTTATTCTCATAAAATTTTATTTTTGCTAAGTTTCTGTAGCCATTCAAGTCTGTGAAGGGTATTTAATTTTTTGATCTTGTTATTCAACATATAAGATAAACCTAGTAACTTTGGTGAACTTGAGTATTGTACACATATGGTTTTAACAGAATTTGTTGCTAAGAATTCTCTTTCTGACAGACAAGGCCAAATAAAGAACTGTGCAACATGCACACATTAATCAAGATGGTACTGTCACTATAAGCAGTTTTAATAAATATTCTATTAAAACAGTATATATTAATAATCAGTGCAATCCTCATTCCCTAAAAATGTTCCCAAACTATTTTGAGAAAATATGTCAGCTACATGACATAGATATCAACATAATCATGTCTACATTTTAAGTTAATTTTATAGTTTCAAAATTATGTTTTTTTTCAGTTTGATGCACCTGAATCATGGTGACATTATTATTACTGTCTTTTTAAAGAGTTAACTGTGGATCAGAAAATAAAAATCTCTTGACATAATAGTAATTAAAATCCACTATTTTTATTCTATAGCCATGCCACCCTTAATAAGCCCGATCCCGTCTGATTTCAGAAGCTAAGCAGAGTTGGGCCTAGTAGCACTTGGATGGGAGATCACCTAGGAAGACTGGGTGCTGTAGGCATAACAAATAAAAAATAAGAGACTGTAAGCTGACAAGGTCCTTGCAATCTGTGAGGTCAACCAAGGGTTGCCTTGTCAAAAAAAAAAAAAAAGAATCCACTATTTTATGTGCTTTAAAAACTGAGGAATCTTTTGTGTCAAATATATTCTGAGATGTTTTTCGTTCTGTATTTTCCAATTTATTTAGACAGTGAGGATTTAAAAATCACATTTATATGTTCTTTTAGAATCATGACCCTGAAGATTTAAACTACTCTAAGCAACTGAAGGGCTCAGCTTCCTAACTATGAGCCAGTCTAGAATAATAGAAAAGACTTTAGGTTAAGATTTTAAAAGCTTGGTTTTACATTTTCATGTCTCCGATTTATGGTTCTGAGACTTGGAAAAAGTCTCAGAGGTGCAATGTCTTATCCTATATTAAAGGCAGCAAGTGATACTCATTCAGTTTACCTCCCTCTCATGAGTCAACAAGAACTAACAGATGCAGGCGCACACTAATACACATCATATTAAGGCAAAAACTTACAACTGTAAGCTTTTTGAATGGAGAGAGTACTACATTATTTATTTCCTCAATATCTAGAAGAGTGTATAGGTTGATATTCTAAAAATACATGCTGAACTATAATGCATTACATAATGTGCTCAAAAATCCATTTTTATCACTTAGCTCTTTGATGCAACTGAACAAATTTGAATGAAGCCTCTGTGATGGCTAAGTACTGATAGGCATTAAGCCTTATATAGAAAAAGAGAGAAGGGGGTTGTGGGAAAAAGGGACTAGTAATGAAAATCCTGTCTTTAGTAGCTCATAGTCCTATTGGAAAGTGAGCAATATTATAATTCTCTAAAATAATATGTGCCTCGATGCTCTAGAATCATCTTTCAAATAGGGAGAATTTTTTGTACTAATGAAAACAAGTACATGTTCTAGGACATGAATGTACTCTGTCAAAATATGTCAGTGTCAGCCTGCATCTCTGATTTTAAATGGGACGATTTCAGAAAATGAATAATTTCCAATATGACGATTTGACTGTAGAAAATTGATACGTCCAAGAGAATGTGAACTGACATTTACCTTTAAAAAATTATTTAGCATTTATGAATTTGATTTTATTGCACTCTGTCATCAGATTTTTCATATATAAGAAATAAGGTTTTAAAACTCATAGAAAATCTTGGAAAAATGTTGAGCAACATACAATATGCCACAATAATTCCTTCATGAGTTAGCAAACATAATCCATCATGACATATGCTTAGGTCTGGCCATAATATATAAAGACTTACAGATGCAGAATAAAGCAAAGATCGCTTTTGTTTGTTCAGTAGTGCATGAATAGCTGCACGAATCTATGTCCTCTAACAAAACTCAACTATAAAAAATTTAATAAATAAATCAACAAATCTTATGATTAAATAAATGAGGTAAAAGGTTTTTTATGTATATATTTTTACAACTACTTTATCAAAATTAGAGCATTCCTTGAAATAGTAAAAAGAGATCTCAAAACTACCATGTAAACAAAGTTAAAATTAAGGTTTTACTTATGGGGGTGGACCAGTTATCCTATTTAAATTTTTACATATGTCAAATGATTTGATGAAAAAAAGGATACTTATTTCTACTTTGAATATATGATTGAAGTTCTGATCTAATATGAGCAAAAAATAATGGTGATATGAATGAAGAGATAAGATGATTACAAAGTATGAACAGGTTTTCTGGGTTGTGTTTCCTATACATAAATGGAAACAATTAAGGAAACCAAAAAAAAAAAAAAATGAAAAAAGAAATAGGCCTATAAAAATCAAGCATATCAAAGTATCTCTATGTTCATTCTCTTCTCTTTTCCCTTACGTTCGGAGAATGGTCATTTCTGTACTATAAGCAGGAACAATGAAGACTAATAAGTGGCAAATTCTGCATAAGTAGATTACTTCATGGTTCTAGTTTCTCTCTCAAAACCCATTTTAAACAATTGGAGACATACATTAGAACATATTATTTTCTGTAACATAATATTTACAGTACCATAGTAAAACTGGTTAAAATTTTGCTATTTTTAAAACATGAAATTTACAAGTCATGATATACTATAGATAATCCTATTTTGCTTTTGATTTTTATTAGATAATTAAGGTATCAAAAATGATAAGCAAACTCATTATTTAATTTAAGCTATTTTAAATAAGCGATAATGAAAGAGATAAAATTCACTGAGTACTATGTAATGAACAAGTATGGCTTGTAGAGTGGATATGAAAAGATACAGTTTTGGTTCCAGCTGCCCAGTTAATATCATTGCTGTCACTACCACTGCTTCCTCTAAAATGACCATCTGTGCAGAGTATATTTACACAGATTGCTTATTATTAATAATACAGATTAGACAAGATATATAACTTTTCTCTTTCAACTCTGAAATTAAGGGTCAGAGAACAAATTAAACACACACATACACACACTCATGCAACACCAAAAGGGGATTTAGTGCAAGATAAAAATATTATTTCAAAGAAACGGAAAAAAAAAATTTCAAAATGGTGTTATAACAATTGGTTAGTCATTTACAAAAAAAAAATTAGATTGCTACCTCAAACATGATTCAAAAATAAATTCTAGAGAGGCCAAAAATTTAGATATAAACAAAAATGCACTTGTAAAGCAAATAGAAACTTTTGTGACATGAAGTGAGAAAGAATACTATAATTATAAACTAGAAAAAACAAATGAGAATACTGATAAATCCAAGTATATAAATAAATAAATAATACCCATAAAAAACAATAAGATAGAGTCAATGTCCAAAAAAAAAAAAAAAACCACTAGAGAAACATTTGCATTCACCTCATGAACAAACTGTTAATTATCTTAAAACATAAATTCGTGAAAAAAATTAAAACTCAATATAAAATTTTGCAATATATAGATTTTACCACAAAAAAGTAAAATCTTCTGAAGAGTCATGCGACCTCAGTTATAATTAGAAAAATTTGAAATTAAAACTGCATATTTTTCACTTACTAAATTGGTAAAAATAATTTTTAAAAAGTATTGGTAATAAAGTATGAAGAGAGAAATTCACAAAAACTTACTCAGTTTTAATTTCTAATAGAATAACTATCAATATAGAAAGCCTCTATTAAAAATATGGCTCTTTAAAGTCTTCAATCACTTTTAAAATATAAAATAGTTCTGAGTAATATGGCTACTCAGCCATTAAGAAAA
>NW_011888808.1:2115591-2122554 GCF_000151845.1 Pteropus vampyrus
AAAAAAAAAAAAAAAACCACTAGAGAAACATTTGCATTCACCTCATGAACAAACTGTTAATTATCTTAAAACATAAATTCGTGAAAAAAATTAAAACTCAATATAAAATTTTGCAATATATAGATTTTACCACAAAAAAGTAAAATCTTCTGAAGAGTCATGCGACCTCAGTTATAATTAGAAAAATTTGAAATTAAAACTGCATATTTTTCACTTACTAAATTGGTAAAAATAATTTTTAAAAAGTATTGGTAATAAAGTATGAAGAGAGAAATTCACAAAAACTTACTCAGTTTTAATTTCTAATAGAATAACTATCAATATAGAAAGCCTCTATTAAAAATATGGCTCTTTAAAGTCTTCAATCACTTTTAAAATATAAAATAGTTCTGAGTAATATGGCTACTCAGCCATTAAGAAAAATGAAATCTTATCATTTGCAAGGACATGTATGGACCTAGAGGTGATTATGCTCACAGAAATAAGTCAGACAGAAAAGATAAATACCATATGATTTCACTGACATGTGGAATCTAAAGAACAAAAAGAAAAATATTGAAAACAGACCCACAAATATAGAGGAAAATTGGGTGATGGCCAGAGGGGAGGAGTTTGGGAGGGGCTGGCAGAAAAGGGTGAAGGGTTAAAGAAATACAAGTTAGTAGTTTTAGATGGTCATGGGGATGGGGAGCGCGGCATAGGGAATGCAGTCAGCAGTCAGGTAATGACCATGTATAGAACCAAAGAGAAGATAGAATAATCAGGGAGATTGTTTCATAAAACATATAAATATCTAATCAATGTACTGTGTACTTGAAACTGATTAAAAAAAAAAATAAGGTTCTGAAATCAAAATGTTTGAAAACCATTGGCTAGAGTAAATGTCTATCACGATTATCTGTTTTTTGTCAAGGAGAAAGACAACGCCAACATCACATCATTTTTACGACAGTAAGGTAGAAAAGTTAAAAGATGGAGAGTATTGCTGAATCAACAGTTTCACAGATGAATTATTTTTCTCTTGGTGAACTGTCACAACTAGTAATCTTGGTTTGCAAGAAGAGAGCATATTTTTCATTCAGAGTAATTAATCCCATCCTTCTATTAGAATGCACTTCCAGTGGAAATAGTTTAATAGTGGAGTGCAAAAAAACCATTTTTTCTATTCATGTTTCATATGTAGTCTGCTTTAGATCGGTCAACTCAAGCAGTATTAATGCCACTCTCTGGCAGGTTGTCACATGGTTAAATGAGCTTGAAATTACTACAAAATGGGGCTTTTAAAAAAAAATAATTGAAATGTTCACAAATGCTAAATATAGAAGCATCAAACTTTCTTCAGTTAAAGAATTTTGTGGATATTACAAGAGATCATCCTGTCATATAAGCATAAAATGACATAATGCAGCCTATATATCTTTGATCCTCTCATACCTGTTTTTGACATAAAAATCAACCCGAACCTCCTCCCTCTGTCTGTTTTTAACAAGATCCTGGTCGACTTGTGACAGAAAAATTTAAAATCACTGAGATGCTATGTACTTTAGCAAATTTACTTTTAATCTTACTTTTCTACCTGGGGATTGTTCTTTCATCCTTGACAATTTGTTTAAATTCTCTGCGTCTAATTTCACTAGCCTTGAAGCATTTATTTTTCTATTATTCTCCTGAAGAACAGATAAATAATTATTAGGAAATACAAAAATTGGACCAAAAGAGCATTATACACCTTCCTGGAAGAGTTAAAAATGTCCCCGATTCTCCCACATTGTGAGTTATTTTGGAGAAAGAGGGAAAAATTGATTCACCTCCAAATTAATTATAGATTGTAATATTTTAAACTCATTGGTAAGATATCCCTTCCCACTTTTAAAAATTTAGATTTGATGGCAATTTTAATACAAACTATGTAACAGTTCTTTAATATAAAAGTGGCATCTTCATACTGTCACTTGGATCCAGGCAGACTTGTGGTTGCTTTGAGCAATAGTGTACAGCAGATGTGACACTCTGTGGTTTGCAAGGCTAGGTTTTAGAAAGTTCTGCAACTTCCTCTCTGCTTTTTGAGCCCTGAACCACCATGTAAATCCTTGGATAGTCATATTCTAAGGAAGCCCAGGTCACATGAAGAGGCCATGTATTGGCACTCCTATTACCAAACCTTCACGTTGTCTCAACCTCAACCCCAGATGTGTGAGTGAAGAAGCTTTCAGATGCTTTCAGCAGTTGATTAGTTGGGTAACCCCAAATCTTTTGTCTTCACTTATGAGCCCCCAGAAATATGCACAGCAGAGGCAAGTCATAATTTCTGTGCACTGTTTGATTTTCTGATCCATGGAAACTGAGCATAAAAACAAAGGTTGTTGCTTTACACCAGTTAGTATGGGTTGTGTTGTTACACATTAATAGACATCAGAAATATATTATTTCCCTTAAATATCTTGGTCACCGTGTAAGGGTTGACTTTATTTTCCCTTTGTTACTACACCTCCAACTTCACACATACAGCGGAAATATGCAGAGCCTATGATTCTAGACTTTGGACTCTAATAAAAATATAAGAATACATCCTCAAAGAGTAGTTATGATAAAGCTGGATAGGTTCAGCTCTCTATACTTCTTATCCCCACATCTCTAATTCAGGCCAAAGAACTGAACTGGATAGTATACAAACTGACAAAGCAGTTATTTGTAAAGCCCTAAATATCAGGCTCAAAAACCTTTAACAATCTAAAACCGTATTTGAAGGATTTCCTTTTAGATCATAATACACTATTCTCAAAAGAATAGCTTCTGAGTCATATTTAGACTGCAGAAATTCTGACAACTGCCTAAAGCTGTTGTTCTCCTCTTGTGGAAAAATGGCTGCAGATCAAGTGCAATACCATCCCGCGGTGAGACACAATAGTTCTGAGTTGTGTTACGTGCTGAACAGTCAGGAAAAGTGTGTTTTATAGTGAAACTATAAGAATTATTTCCCTGGGGGCAAGCCATAGATGGTTTATATTTTCTGCTATGCAATATAACTCTCCAACACTGAGAAAAGTTATAAATATAATGACTTTTCAATCATTAATTAATAATGAGTACTTATTAACAATAATAGATATACATATTTCTTTAGTTGATGAGAGGAAAAATTATAGGAGAGGTAAGCTTCCAGAGGTATGCTCTTTTGACATTGGATTCTTTTCCCTAAACTAAGATTCCAGCATATAGTCTCTCCTCTCTCTCTACTCAGGTTCACTTCTATTTTAGAAATATCTCATTGGATTATTTCCAATCTTTCTTTTCCTCTTTTTCACATTTTAAAAATTAGCACTTTAGCACTTTAAATGTTGATAGGATATTTGGAGTCATTTAATACTGGGTTGAAATTCAGCTAAGTATAGGAAGCAAAGATATAATTAGATGAAGACAGCTTGGTGGGCACAAGAGCACAGAGAAGAGGAGGCTGAAGATAATGGGAGGCCAGGAAGAATCTAAATGCATGCATGACCAACAACTCCTCAAGGGAACACAACTTGAAAACTGCCCATATACTCTATATTTGGCACAGAGGCTTTTGAAATATAGTCTGCTGAACTTAGAGAAGCTTTAGAGATACAATAAATCTTTGCTCCTAATTTCATTTGTACGATATTTGTACCTTACAGTAATAATTTTTAAATTAGTTTTTAAAACTTTAATAAAAATAAATGTTGAGTATGTTTTAGCACATGGGCAACCATTAGTTCACTGTAAGTTAATTACAGTTAACTGACTTTTGTGCTGACATCAGAATAAAGCTGCTTCAATCACCCCGTTTAATAGAAGAGTATCCTGAGTTTGCCATGTGTGGTCTTAAAACACTGATTACACGTAATTATTAATCTTTGGTAATCAAGATTTTTCTCAATTTTGTAAAAGAAAAAAAAGCAAAAGGATATTCAGAGACTGAAGTTGATATAAGCCTAACATTTGTATTCATAAGCCCCAGTTATCAACTTTTATGGCAAATAAGAGTCATTGTTGTTTACTCTACATGAATTATATGCAAGAGAATCAACTCTTAAGTGTGATTTTACTGTTTTTATTTATCATCTATGTAAAGAGCCAACAAAAGATTTGGTATAGCATGAAGTTTCCTTTTGCTACCAAAATAAAAATCAGTGATTCAATTTTCGAATATTATTTACTATTGTGTGTGCGGGGGGTGGGGGGGGGATGTTGTTTTGTTTTATTTTATTTAGGAGAATATGCCTAGAGATTTCAGAATTTCATAGCTAGTAAAAAATACTTTTTAAGAAATAATATAACTTATTTTTAGTATAGAAAACATCTGCACAAGGAGTTATTTAAATAAATAAGTCAAATAGCTAGAGCATAGTTTGATTAATCTAAACATTGTACTATTCATAAAAGAAGAAAAATAAAAATCAACATTAAATGGATTGCTACAGGGCTGTTTTAGTCAATTGACACACTACTGGTCTTGATAGTGCTGGAAATTTTACACTGAGCATTTCTTGTGTTATGACTTCTTTAGATTAGATAATAATTATTATAATAGTAATTATAATTATTATAGCTAATATTTATTAAATGCTAATCATGTAATCAATAACTGTGACAAATTTTCCTTTGTTTGTAAGCTAATGACTGAAAGGGGTTTGTAAATGGTGGCAAGCAATATGGGATTTCTAACTCAGAGACAAAGGGCACAATACCACAGCAGGCAGTATAAGCTTCATGTTCACATTAATTCTCCTTGACTCACGAGTGTCATTGGGACCATGTGAAACAGCTCATGTGTATGCCACACATACACGTGTATATGCTAAGGAACCCTAAGTTTAGAAAAACCTGATCTTTTAAAGCTAGCTCCTAGAGATAAGCTCAATCTTTCCACAGATGGAGACATTATCTTTATTATACTGGTAAGGAAACAAATCTTCCCTCTTCTGTGAAGGAAGATTCGATCTCTATGATCTATGGTTCTATTTATCTCTATTCTATTTCTGATCCATTGTGCATATAAGGATGTCAATGTCTCTTGCTCGGAAGATGTCCAGAAACATGAGATTTAGAGAATTCTCCCCAAACACATTCCAGGTAGCGTGCTAAATGGTTTACATGCAGTAACTCAGTTCATCTTCACGACACTCTATGAGGTAGTGCTGAATCTTGTACTAACTTTATAAGGAAGCTAAGTGACTTGCCAAAATCAAAAGGCTACACAGTGGTAGAGCCTGGACTTGAACTCGAAGTCTCTAACTCCAGATACTAAACTCTTAAGCATTATACTATATTGACTCTTTAAATGTACAAATATAGTTAGTTCCTTAACAATAATAACAATGTAAAATATTTCCTTTACTATTAAAGATACATTATTCTAAAACAAAATATGAAAACGGATAAAAATTATTGTGGTATAGACTATTTTAGTAAAATTATATTTTGATGAATGCCACTGGAGTTTAGCTGCTTTCTAACGAATGAATGCAATTTTGTCAACACTATGTATTTACAAAAATCCTTATTTTTAGAAAAAGAGATTGTGGATTTGACATAGATGAGAAGGAAATGCTTGAGAAATTGAGTCTCGATGTATCCCTAGAATACTGAACAATTTATATAATGTGCACATTTATTTATTGATCTTGTAAATAAATTGCAAGCCTCTATCTCTGACCCAGGAGAGGGCATACCCTTTCTAAATTCTGCTTTATTGTTATTCTGAGCCTTTAAACAGAGAATTTGGCCACTAAGCCTACAAGAGATTTCATGTCTATTAAATTCACTCTATTTTATTGTGTTTATTTGAGATAAATCAATTTATTTACACAACTTGCTCTTTGATCACGCAGAGCTCCTGAAAACACAGCACAACAGGCCCTATGCTGCATGATTTATTGGCATGGAGAAGCTCAAGCAATACCCAAACACTGTGAGGAGGACAAAGCCTCCTCTAGATTACCTGCCAAGGACCCCCAGGGCTTTCCATGGCTGCAGTCCAGAGATACTTAAATCGAATTAAATTGCACCCAAATATTATTTAAAACGAGTATTATTAAAACAGGATTTTACTAAATATGCAGCTCACTAATGTATAATTATTATTTTTTTCAGTACCAGAAGCTATTGATATAAATGAATTAATGTTTGCAAGCACTTAGAACTGGGTCTGGCATGAAAAGCTTTATTAAAAACCATATAAGATTTGTTAAACAAAATAAAAGATGAGAATCCTAGGCATGGTCAAGTCTATTTGCTTTTGTATTTGGTTTAGAAATTGTCAAACAGTATGTAAATTTCACACAGGAAAATTAACTAATTTTTCTAAATGTTCTATTCAACAGAGAATGTAGTGTGCCCAGAAACACAATAGTTAATAGAACATTTTTAAAGAGAGAAATAATGACTAAGAATAGAAAAAGAGAGCAAAACCCCAGGAAGAGACACATGACTTGGACTGGGAAGCTAAGAGCCTAAAGGTGGTATTGCAATGCACCATCTCTCAGCTGAATGCAAACCGTGTACCTCAGGATCTGTTAATAAACTTATTGGCTGCTCACCATCAGGCTCTGCTGAGATCTTTTCACATGTTCCCTTGTTTAATCCTCACCATCGGCTTATACATGAGGACTATTATCCCATTTTACAACTGAAGCAAAGGACTCCCTGGGAATTCCAGAAGCTGGGATGAAAGAACCTATAGCATTTTTTCCTATTGCTTTTTAGGTTTAGCCTCTTATACAAGTGGTTTCATGCTTAAATATGTAGTGAAAGTAATCTAGAATTCCTTGGAATATCATTCAATACTACAAAAAAAAAATGTTTTCTAAGTTTTGATAATCAGTGGGATTCTCCAAGCCTACCAAAAGCACATCTGTTCATATTTTCTATGATCAATTTGAAAGAAAATGGCCCTGACCCATTTTTGTGACAAACATTCTCATAGTGATGAGTCACTAATTC
>NW_011888808.1:2123879-2128654 GCF_000151845.1 Pteropus vampyrus
GAGAAGGAGTCATTTTGGGGTAGGAAATAACCCACTTTAAAAATAAAAAATCCCCCACCCTAGTGAAAAATGATAAAAAAGGCTCTCCCAAATTTTCCACTTTAGCATTTTGTATTCTACAATCTTATCAATCAAGGAGAAAATATTGATCAGGTCGTTACCGCCTAAGAGGCTCCATAAAGCTCCAAGGGACACTGGTGCATGAGAACAGAAATAAAAGGTAAAGTAGTTAGTGTAAATGGTTCAAAGCAGTTCAATAACAGAACACCTAGCGTGCTAAGAGAATGAGCGGGATGAAGCCAGCCATAACCCTAGAGCTAAGCTTATAGAACAGGCCTTGCTTATATTACGTAAGATCCATTATATATTTAAAGAAGATCAGGACCATCACTGTTTACAACATAAAAAAAAAAAAAAATTAAAATTAAAACAAATTAAAAAAATCCATATCCTAAGATGTTTCTGAAGTTTAATAGACAAAAAATATAACTGGAAAAATAAAAACCCGAGAAGAAAAATAAATCCAAGACTGGAAAAATTAAATCTGAGGAAAAAAAACAGTGATCAAAGCTTTGTCATATATCACATTTTGAGAGATATAATTTAAATATATGCTGAAGTCATGGGTTAGTTCACTATGTACTCAAATACTGAAATATTAAAGCAGACAGATAGTATTATGCAAACACTGGCAATAAACTCACATGAGGTACAGCACTGAGAAAAATTGCTTTGCTAATTTTGTCATATCTAAGAATCATTTAAGAACATCGTAATCTTTCAAATATTTGATTAATAAGATAATTTGTTTTACTTCTTATACAGGATTCTTCAATAATAATTTGATGTCCTTCCAATCTAATCTCAGTTGTGATTTCATCTGTCAAAATAACTTCACTTTAGTTAAAATGCTAACACATATCTACAGCTATTTTTTTTCTCTCTGTTTTATAGGTTAATAGGGGGAAAAAAAACTGTGAATCCAAAAACAAAATTCTATTTTCCTCTGAAATTAACATGTCCTTTAAAAATTGTGATGAATATATTCCCCATAAATATAATTAAAATTGAGACCTAGATAGATATTAAGGCTATTGAAGTTACTCCCAAATGACAATTTTTCTGCTTTCAATACAGGTACTGGCTTCTTTAAGCTCGCAGAAACACAGCAATTTAAGACAAACTCTAAAATTTGTTGGTGGTGTTAGACTATAGTTCAGTTTAAAAAGTCATCTTTTTAATATTTGTTTATAAGGTAAGTGCCAGAGATAATGTAAGCTTTTCAAGCCTAGGAATGTGACACTGCCACATGACTAATATTTATTGTTTAACACAAAATAAGAGAATTTTGTTCAAAATCTCTTTCTCTCTGTCCCTAAGTCTTTTACAATCGCTCTCTTTTTTGTATTAAATCTTATATCCATTTCTTTCTTGGCCTGCATACATTTCAAACTGACTTTCTGAGTGCTTATTTTTCTATATACATATCTATACCTTCCTGTCTCTCTTTTAAGTTGTATTTTTCTTTTTTTCTCATTGTACTCTCTGTCCTATTCCATATCTCTTTTTTCTTTTTTTTTTTTAAAAAAGATAATTCCAAATTTCTTATTCTGTTCTCCTCCCAGTCTGTCTTTCACACTATTACAGTACATATTTTTCTGCAGTTGTTGGGAATTAAATTTATGGGTTAAAATTTAGGAACTGAAAGAAAGTCTATAGTACATCACTTTGCAAACAACAAGGTTGCACTGTACATCCCATTTTTGGGACTCTTGGTTCTCTGACAATCTGTAAGGATGAGAAAGCAGTGAGCAAACAAGCCTTGGCTTCTGGGAATACATCAAGGATTTTATAGTCAGATGAATATTGACACAGAAAAGCTCTATTTCAGACCCATGTGTAGATATATTTAGCATACAATCTCTACTTATATGAGAACACATATTATCTAGCTCTCCCTTTAAAAAAATTCTGGCTTACTCATTCTTTGTAACAATTCTATCATAAATCTATGTAAATGGCCCTTTCGATACTCTGGGCTTCTGTTTTCTTGACTTCCTCTTTTACAAAGGTATTGATCTGTACCCTACCTCAACCCCTCACTACAATGGTCATCGATTAGACTTGTCTTAACAATAATTTCAACTCCTTCAATTTGCAGGCATCACTCCTTCTTCACCATCGTGAATCCTTACAGCTCATTCACTTTATTATCCTAATTTAACAATTCTTTATCCCGGAAACTACAATCCAGAGATCTTACCATCTTTTCATAGTACCTTACATCCATCATGTCTGCATATTCCTCTTTACTCCATATGCAGTTATTAAGAGAATTACCTTGCACATATGCTCAAATCATTTGCTTAATTCTCCTTCAATACTTAAATAAATCATTTGACTAAATTGTTCCAGGGATAAAATCTAACTCTTTGTCTGCTCTTGCAACTCAAATGACTGAAAACAAAATCATAGTTGTCCATGCAACTCAAATGACTGAAAACAAAATCACAGTCGTCCATATCGGTTTCTCATTAAATTTACAATTTTTACCCTGAAAAGGGCTCCTAATATTGTAGAAACTTTACAATTCTGCTCCATTCAATATCCTTCTCTACTAGCTGATACTCTGACACTTTCTTCTGTCTTAAGCCTCCATCACTTCTTCCCCATCCTAACTCTCCACTGATGATCACACTTCTGCTCAGCAAAGATAAGAACCAGAAGAGATATTTGGTAAGCTTCCATCACATTTCCCCATCTAGTTACATCTATTCCCATATTACCTGCCTTCTCTCTTTTTTTATTTTCAATAAACATATCTGTTCTCCCATCAAGTTCCAAGTAATCTACTTTTACATCAGATATCATTTCTCTTACATTCTCAAGAAAAGTATTCCATTGGTCTTTTCCTTTTGCTCTTCCATAAATATTTCTCTCCTTTTTTAAGATATCTGAATACACTCAATATTGACTCCGAGTTCCCTTTCCAGTTATTGCACCATTTCCCTATTTCCTTGAAAGCAAAATTTGGGGAAAGCATTACCTATACTATGTCCATTCTGTCTTCTTTTTTCCTTTTGTACCAATTTTAGTCAGCACTTTGTTATCAAAATTCCACTCAAAGTGCCCTTGCCAAGATCACCATATTGTTAAAGTGATCTCCATATTGTTAAATTCAATAGCGTAATACTTCTCTACCAAACAGGAGCATTTCAATAGTTGATCTCTCTTTCTCACTTCGGATTTCTCCTTTTTGCTTCTACAGTGTTAGAGTCCATAGATTTTCTCCTAACTTACTGAAACCTCTTCTTAGTCTCCTTTTCTGATACCTCTGCTGATCCTCACAATTTTGAAGAGGGCTAGATGTTGAACCTCTTTAATTTTTTTTTTTTTAATCATCTAGGAAACATGTCATATGTAGTCTCAGGGCTTTAAATAACAAACATATATAATTACCTCATCAATTTTTTATCTCTAGTATGGACCAATCCCCTGAACTTGACGGAAACATTCGATTTCTAATATATCATATCCACTTGCATATCTAATAGCATCTTAAATTTCGATATTCCTCACCTCATTTCCCAAGCCTGCCTCTCTTGAGTTCTTCCTCTTCTGAGTAAGTAATAAGTTTTAAACATCTAATTACAATAGATATAAATTCCATCAGAGTTGGGACTATTTTTCCTGCTGTTACATCCTAGTTGATAGAATAACTAGTACAAATAGATTCTAAATTAATGTAATAAATAAATTAATAAAATGAATGAGTGAATGAATGAATGAGTTCAGAGACATAAGATCTGAAGAGTTTAACCTGTTGGGCTATTTTTGGATCCTTCACAGTGGCAGATGAGGAAAGTCTGAGCTTATACGTACATCGCTGTGCTGCACTTCTGATTCCACAAACTAAATATCTCACTTTTAGAGATGAAGATAATTCAGTGGGTTCCTGTTTCACCTTTCCTATATGTTTTGATACTTTATGCACTAGCTTTCACTTTCTAACAGGTGTGGGAAGGCCATTTACAAACAAATGGTTCCCTAAAGAATTCTCGCTAACAGTGAAGCCTGAATCATGCCAGAGGAAATGGGAAATGTTTAAACATTTTTTAAGAGCCCATTTTTACTTCCAAGTTATAACTGAAAACAAAAAAAAAAAAAAAAAAAAAAAAAAAAAACAAAAAAAACCAGTTATATGTATAGAAAGTATGCATTGGGGAGACTCTGATTAGAGAAAATGTGACTAATGTGTGGATACAGGGGATTTTTAGGTGACTCCTTCAACAACCCTATGTAGTCGCAAATAAGATTGTTTTTATTCACGTAGGCGTCATTTCTTTTGCAAATGCTTGGCACATGGTTTCTATTTTATTAATATATTTTCTAACTTGCACAGAATGATGGATTCAGAAAGCTCTAGCCTATCAAAATGTGTAAGTTCATAACATTCTTATCACATTTCATCCGAAGACCTAGGTTGTTCTGTTAAAATAATCCTAGATAAAATGTGGAGAAGAAAACAATGGGTTCCAAAGTATGAATTTACTTAGCATATTTTCCTATGCATAAGGAGCTTTCAAAGACACAGTTTAATTTGTTTTCTTGGCCTATGATTATGTCTTTATCTTCGAACATCCCTTCTAGTTCAGAAGTAGGGAAATAGAAATTGATTTGTTAGCCCAGGGAATAATCTTTTGTTGTTCACATTTTGTCTTGCACCTTCAGAAGAAAAGGCCCTTCAAAAAAAGTCAAGAGCTCTCACAGAGCAC
>NW_011888808.1:2128704-2130507 GCF_000151845.1 Pteropus vampyrus
AACTTTGTTTTTTTTTTACATAAAAGTCTAACTGTCCTATGTTGTTTAATAGAATGGTATTTGACCAGAAATACAAAAAGGCTAAAGTCCACCTATTAAAACTTAATTTAGGATTGATGAAAACAAACAAACAAATAAAAAACTATGCTTAATAGATAACATAAAAATCTCAGTAAAATCTAATCCCTAAAGTCGGCATATAATTTAATAAAAGTGCTAGATTCATCATTTCTAATACTAAGGTTTTGCTTTTAGTGATGACTATTCAGTAAGAGTGATTTAAAAGACAGAAATATATGAATCCTCAAACTCTTTCAATTTTATACACACCTAGAAAATGCATGATACTTTATGATGGTAGCATCTGTTTGTAGAGTTTATCTCTGTCCTCTGCTATTTTATACAATAACTCTTTTAAAAATGAATTGACTGCCCAATGAACAACTGTATGTGAAGTTGGTATGTTTACTGATATGGATACGCACATGCTATACATGCTTTTCCTTAATATGTATTATACCTATCCGGATAAGATGGTGTAGATTTACTTTTCCCTATTTTCCCATCTAAACACAACTAAATACTCCGGAAATGATCCAAAAGCAAAAACAAAAAACAAACAAACAAAAAAAGGATTCTGAAAACCATGAAGACAATGGGTGACTGACTAGAGCTATCAAGGAATAGCATTTCAAGGAATAGCATCGTAGTGAATTGCTAGGGTTCTCTTTTTATTTACTATTAATCTTAGCTTGAATAGCAGAGAGGCCTACAACCTGGAACTATCAACAACGAAACAAGAAGAGCCTGCCTCTGTCCAAATGATCAAAAAAAGAGGAGCCCAACAGACACCAAGTGGGCAGACCCGACACCCATTCCACATCCAAACCCTTGATGAGGCTGATCCTTCCACAGAGGCAGTAGAGCCTGTACTCTCCAGACAAATATATTTCAAAAACAGTAGGGTTAAAAACTAAACTCAACCAAGAGAAATAGAAAACCTGAATAGTCCTATAACCAGTAAAGAAACTGAATTAGTAACTAACTTGCTGCCATAAAATATATCTTCAAGTCAACATGGCTTCACCAGGGAATTTATCAAACATTTAAGAAGAATTAACAGTCATTTTATACAATCTGTTCTAGAAAATAAAAGGGAGGGGAACACTTCCAAAGATATCTTTTAAAACCAATGTTTCCTTGATACCAAAAACAAAGAGTACAAAATGAAACAAAAAAATTATAGGCCAATATCTCTCATGAACTTAGATGTAAAATCTTCAACAAAATATTACAAAATTGAATCCAGGAATGTATAAAATAATTTATACAAAATAATCAAGTGGGAAGATACACGAGGCTGACTAAATGTTCAAAAATCAAACTGCATAACAGAATATTTTTAAAAATCAATTGATGAAGATAAAGCATTTGACGGCACCCATAACCCATTTATTATAAAACACATAGGAATCTAGAATTGGAGAATACTTTCTCTAGTAGATAAAGCACATATACAAAACACCTATAGCTAACCTTATATTTAATGGCATAACACTAAATAATCCTGAGATCAAGAATGGGGCACAAGTGTTCATTCTCATCACTCTTATTCAACATAGTGCTAGATGTTCTAGCCAGGACAATAAGGTAAGAAGAGAAATCAAAGGTGTACATATTGGAAATAATCTAAACTTCAGACCTTATATAAAAATTAACTCATGATCAAAGGCTTAAATGTAAATATAAAACTATATACTCACAGAGGAAGAAACACACTGAAAAACATCTTCAGTATGTATG
>NW_011888808.1:2130557-2132031 GCF_000151845.1 Pteropus vampyrus
TTTTATAGTAAAAGATTTAAAAATAAAATACAAAGCTGTCAAACATGCCAGTTTAAATAGGTCATTCATAAATATCGCTATAATAATTATACAGACATTGTGATTATTGTGATTCAGTTTCCAATATACTTTTATAAGTTAATGATAGCACTGTATCAATATAGCTATGTATGCCATTTTCGAGTAAATATATACAGGCTGATATATTATTACAAAAGGATAAATGAGTCTTTACAAAATAAAATACTAAAATAAATTTTAGACTGACTGTTTATTAGTATAAACCACCCCTGAAGTTTGAAACAATCTCAATATCAAGGCTCTAAACACCTATGGTTAGATTGAGGGGTAGAAATTTGAAGAATTAAAATTAGGAAGGGTCTATTATAATGATATCATCAGAGTTACAAAAAAGGGCCAATTCCAGATACCTATCACTCGTTTATTTGGTTAAGCAGTAGCCTTTCATTCTGTATAATTATTTCTCTTGAAAACTTGCCATTTGAGAGAAATTGGTATTCTTAACACAAAATTATCATGGAGGTGTTGAGTGGGGCAGTGAAGATACGATGTACCTAAGGTCTTGGTGTGTGTGAGACACAATGGATGAACAGGGTTAATCTGCCTGCCAACTGGAAAACGAAAACCTGGAGAATACAGGCAGATTATAAATACACACAAGAATATTATTTTTCAATTAATTTTGTTTGAAAGTATGTTTTATACAGCAAGCCAATACACAAAAATATGTAACTATACATACGTGCACACAGACTTACATATCTGTAGCCAGAAACACACACATAAAACTTCAAGTAAGTACAAGCAGACAATACCTATCTTCAGTATGGGCAGTGAACATTTCTTATCTATTCTATTCCACTGTATTTTTTGAAATGTTATGGTCTTGAAGGACAAGAAAGTTTCAGCAGTTTTTTTTTTCCTATAGCATTATGTTTTAATTCATCATTAATGTATACATGGTTACATATACAATTAGAAAAAAATTATATCAAAAATTAATCCTCCACTTTCAATATACTTAATGATAATTTTCAAGTCACTTTTTCATCAGTGATGCAGTGCTAAAGTTAGCTCTGAAACTAAATAAAGCTGAATTATGATCTAAGAAAATAGATATATTTGTACAAATGAAATGCTTCAAAGGCAATTTTTAAATCAAATTTCATAAATTACAGATGTTTACTTTATGAATCATAATGTTTATAGTAATAATAATATATAAATATATTTTCTATCAAGTCATATAGGCTTTAAATATTGTGAAAATACAGCACATCAACCAGATCACAATTTTAAAAATGTGTACCCGGTGTGGTATCGCACCCTTTGCATGGATCTGCACTTGGAAAAAAATCCAAACTTGTTATCAGGCTGACATAGCTCTTATTATTTGTGGCTCACTCATGTATTTTTTGTTTTTGTTTTTGTTCTCCTCTTCCTCCTCCCCTCA
>NW_011888808.1:2132081-2133875 GCF_000151845.1 Pteropus vampyrus
TCTGCACTTGGAAAAAAATCCAAACTTGTTATCAGGCTGACATAGCTCTTATTATTTGTGGCTCACTCATGTATTTTTTGTTTTTGTTTTTGTTCTCCTCTTCCTCCTCCCCTCACCCCCTCCCTCTCCCTCTCCTCTTCCGTTTTATTTTTTTTTGCTCCAACTGATCAAAACCCATCATGAGGTCTGCACTTACTGGCCTATGATTCTAGAGAATTATTTCCCTAGTTCCTTTTCAGTTTTCATGGAGGCCCTTTGACAGCATCACATCAGAGAGGGGTTCTACAATTCTCCTTAAAATGAGGCCTCTCTCCCAGTACATTTCTCAAAGTATCTGTTTATTTCCTTTCTGTAATTTACCAGTAAGAACAATAAAAAAATTCTCCAATTTTTTTTGTATTGTTTGTTTGCTTACTTTCCGCAACTAGAATACAAGTTTCAGAATACAGGAGTTATCCTTTTCTTTTTTACTTTTATATTCCCAGTGCCTATTGCAAGATTCAATATATTCTCCTCTATTATCCCCATAATAAAAAGAGGGTGTAAAAAAGGTTTAGAGGGAGTAAACAACTTGACAAAGGCAATACAATAATAATTTGATTGAGACAGAATTGAACACACAAGTGGTCTGACCTCATAGCTCACAATCCGAATTTCTGCTCTGGACTATTCCCTAATTATATTTGAGAACTTCCTTAACCATCCTGTCCAGCTCCTCTGTTTCATAAGTGAGGAAAATGATGCATAATTGATATATTTGCCTAAGAATGTTATCAAGCTAATTAAGAAACTATGACTGATATATCCTGTCTTCCCACTCATGCTCATTTCATTATACCGAATTGTTTCCTTTCAACCTGAACTCTTAGAGTTTCCTGTGAGCTTAAAGATGGCAGTTGTGTTCAGGTCAAGGGCATGAAGACATGACCAGGAAAGTGGATTTCAAATGAGTAATAAGACATAGAGGGAAGTTAAATAATGGGTCAGCATCAAGAAGTATATTAAGTCAGGGATCAAGATTTTTAAGATGTGTGACACCCGCAGTGTTCTCATACCCAAACAGTACTAAAATTTCAGGAGGATATAGACCCCAGTTTGGAAGAATAATTTACAGACTTCGGTTAGGCCGTTTCTCCTGAACTAAGTCAGACATGATTTCCTTTTGACAGATGCTCACCCTTACCAGAGTGAGTCAAATCAGCCTCAAACTGCTTACAGCCTTGACCCTTGGAAACTAGTGCAATTTACTCCAGCCACTGAATTGCTGACAGCCAAATAAAGAATTCTGCCACTGAAAAGTGACTCTCTGGCCCTAGATTCACAAATATAAAATCTGTCTTTATTTTATCAAGGTAGCTATATTTTCATAAAGTATTGAAATTTGCAAAGAAAAATATGTCCATTCTGAAACATTCTGGAAAGATAATTTGATCCTTGACTTCTGGTTTTAATCTGCTGTTTTACTAATGTTTTCCTGAAATAAGTTAACCTGCAGGCCGAGTCCTTTTCCAAATAGATTCTACAGGCTGACAGATGTCACCCTTCTTGCTTCCCTTTGACCTGCTCCCTTGGATGCTTGCTGGAGACAGATGAAGGTACGAGACTTTGATTTGACATCAGGAAAAATGCCTGAGCGAAGTTTAACCAGAAAATAAGAGGTCAAGGCAGAAGCAAAAGGCAAACTTCTAGTATACAGTCATTGTTAAGAAACACTCTGACCTTCAGAGAGAAGCAGTCAAGGCAGCAGTTGGCCTGGACTTCTTGCTACTGATAGGAGTTGATGACTAGCACACA
>NW_011888808.1:2138295-2140471 GCF_000151845.1 Pteropus vampyrus
TATCTCTGAGTAATGAAAAATTTCTTCATGCAAAAATCTGTACACAGATATTCACAGCAACTTTATCAATAAATGAAAATAACCTAAATGCCCTTCAGCAGGTGAATGGTTAAACTAGTATAGGTTATCTGTACCATAGAATACTACTCATAATAAAAGGGAATGAAATATTGATAAATGCAACAATGTGGAAAGACCTCAAGGGAATTATATCACATCCTTGAAATAAAGTAATTATAGAAATAGAAAATGTATTAGTGGTTGCCATGTGCATGCATTTAAATCTGGGGAATGGCTATAAAGGGGTAGTACCAGGAAGCCTGGATGATAGAACAATTCTTCATCTTGGTTGCTGCGGTGGTTACATAGAGCTACACAAGTGACAAAATTGCATACCTTCATGCATATTCAAATGAATGCATATATAAAGTAAAATCTGAGTACATTCTGTGGTTATACAAATATGAATTACACAGATTATTGATTTATGGAAGATGTTACTGTTGAAGGAGTGACAGGTGAAGAGGGTATAGGACTTTCTGCACCCTTTTCAGCTTTCTGGGAACCTCTAATTATTTCATAATAAAAGTGTAAGAAAAATGTATCACATGTGCCCAAAGTTTGCTCAAGAATATGAGCAAATTAGAGAAAGCTAAACGACTATGGAAAGTTTATCTGTATTAAAGGGGTCAAGATTGCTCTTCTCCATAAGTGTCAAGCAAGGAATCAATTTAAGCTTTCCATCTTTACATAATTAAAAGGTTGACCTATTTAATCATTATAAGAAAGTAATGTTTACCAAACAAAAGTAAGCATAGTTAAACACATGTGGATTCAAAGATTACTTAGCCATAATCATCAAATTATATTTTCTCAGGATGTTTTTTTTCTCTAGGTGTAAAAGAAATAACACTAAGTCTATTCTTAATATCTCCCCAAAGACTCTACCTCAAAATGACTTTTCCTTGGTCTTATACTGATATCTGAGTCTTGTGTTTAGAAAAAGGAAAAAAAAGGTTTTGAGATATGTGAATTTTCTTTTTCCTTTTCAAGGCTTCGTAACAGAAATCCATCTAAGTATTTGACAAATTAGATAGAGTTTACAGCAATTTCCTGGCATACTCTTTAACATAGAGACATATAGTTGTAGTATTTCACTCACTATTTTAAAATGCTTAACAACAGAGAAGCTAGACCTTCACTGTCATGGTCCAGTCTTGTCCAATTGGAAATTTTATGTAAGTTTGGGGTTTAAATAATATTCCCCCGAAATTCCAAAGAGAATATAAGCAAGCCAGACTATCTTTCTCTTTAGAATTTAGGCTGGGAAGAATGAGTACATCATTCATTTTTAAATTACATTTGTTTGTTTTAATTTTGCTGAAAAGTAGGAAACAATTATTATAATTTTGGCCAAATAAGACTATATCGACTTTGTTTAATAGATAAAATTTGGTTAAAAATAATTTGGTCAATTTTACTCTATCAAAGGCCACCAGTTCCAAAACAAACAAACAAACAAACAAACAAACTAGTTTTATAATATTTTTCAATAAGTTACTAGCAAGATAACTCAATTTCATGACATGGAAAATATTAATTACAACTGTGAAAATATTTTATGACCAAAACTTTTCTCTTTACCAATGATTTCTGTTAATTACTGTCTAGAATTTAGTTATGAGATAAGACCATACAATATTGATATCAAGAAACAATTCAGTGCGTTTAATCAAATAGCTACTGAAAATAAATATTTGATATTGAATGCATTATTTTTCATTGCATATAAATATTAACAAATAGAAAGTGAATACTACCACTACTATAAGGCTTAAAAGTATTATTTGTCAGCCTACAAATATTTTTATTTTTTAATTAATTAATTTATTTTTATGGTGACATTGGTTAACAAAATCTGATGTTTCAGCTTACAAATATTTTTAATCTAAAACTTCTCTACCAAGATCTTATTATATGTACTAAATAGAATGAGCAGGATACTTTTCCTTAAGTTAGAATAGCTTACTTATTGCCTTGGTTCAGTCACAGTGATTGGTTATTTTAAGAATGAGTCAGTTTAACTCATATTCTTGCATAGAGTATATGTGATTACATTTGGGGTGAATAGGTTTCAACTTCACTGTCTGCTCCATTTAGTGGATTGTGGCACTTT
>NW_011888808.1:2140521-2142455 GCF_000151845.1 Pteropus vampyrus
TTGTTAAGAAACACTCTGACCTTCAGAGAGAAGCAGTCAAGGCAGCAGTTGGCCTGGACTTCTTGCTACTGATAGGAGTTGATGACTAGCACACATTGAATTCAGGATTTGGAGATGGGACATAGTGACCCATATCACAGATGTTAAGACAGCCTTCTGACATACTCTGTGCTGGCTGACCCTCATGCCTAAAGGAAGCATGATGCCTCTTTAAGCTTCATTTTAGATAATGAGTTTGTTGTAAAGTGACAATTTTACAATGATAATAATACAATCATTTATACAGTGTGTTTGATGTCATCTCATTTCATCGTGATCCTCACTCACAAAGAGACGATGAAGTATACAGGGCAGAAATGCTTGTAATTCTCATTTTTCATTAAGGAATGTAAGAATCAGAGAAGTTAAAACTTTAACAAGCATATATGGTTGCTATGTGGTAAAATTTGAATTTAAATGTGGTGTCTTGAATCCAAATGCCATTTTCATTCCACTATACCATATTAATCTAAGTCATTCAGTTCTCAAAGTGAATTGAAAGGAAACATGAAGCTAAATGTAATATTTCAAGGAGATATAGAATGAACCCAAACATATGAAACCTGAGATAGAGCTCAGGTTGTAAATAACCAACCTTGTCAAGATATGAAAGCTATTCTAAGCTCTAAACTGAGATGTAATTTAAATGTCATATTTGAATAACAGTTCTCTGATCTATCATCTGTCATAAATTTTAAGATCTAATTTTAGAGAAAATCAAAACAAACAAGTTAACTCTTTTTTTCATGCTAACATACAAAAATTGTGTAATATCCTGTGGCTCTTTGAGATTCAGGAACTAGAGATTCCAGTGAATACTTTTAAAAACATTTTAATTTCCTTATGCCTGACCATTTAGAACATCACAATGTTCTATTTGTAATTAACTATTCACATGAAAAACTAACAAAATAAATATTTAAACATTTCCCTTAAAGGAAAATGTCCAATGCTGTACTATTTGTGGAAATATTATTATTAATTGATTTATAAATAAGAAACTCTATAAGAAATGAGATATAGACAGGGTTTTTTTTTTCCAATAGTAATTTTGTTTTACTGATGAAAACAGTAATTATTCATATTCATTCTAACTTCAAACATTGCAAAGACAACTATGATAAAAACCTGAGTTAACTATTTCAACCAATAAAGTAAAATAAAATGATATTCACTTATAATTTAAAGATCTATGTGAGTTAAACAAGTGGGGGCGAAAGTACCTTTTGACATTTTTTATTTCTTCTTTTTCTACTTTAACATATTTCTTATAATCTTCAGATAATTTTTCTGTTCTCATTGTTAAAATTCCAATGAGTAATAAAATTTGAAATAATATATTTGTTATTAAACTTTGTTTTTTTTTTACATAAAAGTCTAACTGTCCTATGTTGTTTAATAGAATGGTATTTGACCAGAAATACAAAAAGGCTAAAGTCCACCTATTAAAACTTAATTTAGGATTGATGAAAACAAACAAACAAATAAAAAACTATGCTTAATAGATAACATAAAAATCTCAGTAAAATCTAATCCCTAAAGTCGGCATATAATTTAATAAAAGTGCTAGATTCATCATTTCTAATACTAAGGTTTTGCTTTTAGTGATGACTATTCAGTAAGAGTGATTTAAAAGACAGAAATATATGAATCCTCAAACTCTTTCAATTTTATACACACCTAGAAAATGCATGATACTTTATGATGGTAGCATCTGTTTGTAGAGTTTATCTCTGTCCTCTGCTATTTTATACAATAACTCTTTTAAAAATGAATTGACTGCCCAATGAACAACTGTATGTGAAGTTGGTATGTTTACTGATATGGATACGCACATGCTATACATGCTTTTCCTTAATATGTATTATACCTATCCGGATAAGATGGTGTAGATT
>NW_011888808.1:2145850-2149869 GCF_000151845.1 Pteropus vampyrus
GAGTGCAATTTTGAGAAGAAATCTAAGGTTCGATGGGAAAGATTAGAGGTGTCTTCCAAGAGTGAGACCAAGTGTGCCATGGCATACTAGCTAGTATTTTTCTCTTTGAATGAATAAATATAAATGAGGATGAAAGTTTTTATATATGTGACAAAGCCAACTTCATTTTACCTAAAAGCAGAAATCATAAAACTAGATACAATTGCATCTTTTAAAGCACTGTCATTCCGCAAGCTTCTGTCTTTGTATTTTCTCTAGTATTCATTCATTTTTTTCTTTTAAAAATATATTAGTAATTGACAACACTTATTTTAAATGAAGCTCTTTTCGTTAAATGTTATCCTCAAGAATTTAGAAAGTGTTGGGAAACAGTCTAATTTGGAGCTTGCTTATTTTGTTACTGAAAAAACCTAAACAGAGTTCTCTGGAGATCTGATATCATAAAACTGAGTTAATTATGGTACTTTATTTTATAGTGCATAGAACTCTGGATTAATACATATATGCCTTTTAGAAGTGCTAAAATTATTGCATCGTAAGGAGATTTTGAAACTTTGCCTAAGAATATACATTTGCAGGCGAGGTCAGCTGTTTGTTATCATTTTCCTACTTTGCTTTTGACTTCTCACCATTCGGAGGTATCCAGAGGGTTATAAATAGTTAGGAATCTGAGGCATTTCAAAGTCATGAAATCTGTTGATTCTAAGTACAAAGTTACTCACTAATTCTCAACTCACTTATTCAAAAATCAAGAACTATAAAATCTATCTATCATTTATCTATCTATCTATCTATCTATAATCATCTATCTGAAATCTTAAAAGAGATATATGAAAAAATGATTCTAGAGAGATCTTTTGTTATTCTCCTGTATGATCATCCTGATTATTCTGTTTCAATTTCAAATTGCAACAGAGGCAGAACTGTAACTCTACCTCCAGGGTTAGTGTTCCAAGACTTCTGATTTACTGATCTGTTTCTGTATCTCCACTGCCTTCTGAAGAGATGAAGATAAAATACACATAAAATGCACAGAAACCACGTCAGTACGTTATGTGACTCTCTTCACAGCATTCCTCATGCATTACTAGCATACACTACCTAGCACATACTAGGCAACATTAATAAACCTCAAAATAAAAAGTATTTTACTGAAATAACTTGTGAAATTGTATTTCACTGTTTTGTAGTGTATTTCATTTTTAAGTTGTAAGCATTTTTGCAATACATACAACCGGCCACTACATAGCAATGTTAGCGATTCCATAGCTCCAAATATTCAATATATGTTCAAACCCCATTAATGTATTTACTTATATGGGAGGAATGTAGGGGGAAATTCTGACATAGAAAAATGAAAATCTGTTCCAACCATGAAATTTAATTTTAAGGTTGTTCAGTTGCTTGAAACTAGAAGTTCTAAAACAGAAAATAAATCTATAAAACCTTCACCATTTGAATTGAGACATAAATAACTATTTTATCCAAGGATCCAAGGCAGAAATATGTGTACAATACCTATAGATTACTTTGAAAGAATAAAATCTCAGTTGTGTCCTAAACTCCAAGGATATCTATGATTAAAAATATATTCATGAATATTATATAAATTATTTAGAGAATATGACTAAAAATAAAAGTAAATGAAGTCTGTGCACAGAATCAATATTGAGTATGTTACGATCAAAGAATAAATATGTTTAATACCTATAAAAGGAAAAACTCAATTAATGAAATAATTGGTATACAGGTTAAGATATGCTATTGGTTTACACTATTTAGATTCAATACAAAAGATAGTTAAATTTAATAAGTAATCCTTAGTATTTCTCGGGTTTGTTGATTATACTTGCACATTTTTATTATAGTTTATTGATAAGCTTTATTGGAAGGCAAATATTTTAATTCAAATTAAAAAATGATTAGAGTTTTAAAAATATTACAGATAATGCCATAACTAACAGATATTACACATATTCTTCACTGCCATAAAAATGAATCCACTTTGCTGTTCATCTTTAGCTTTGACATAGTGATATATAGTTTGTTTCCTGAAGTAGATTTAATGATGTAGATTATTTTGCAGACTAGAAAACAGCACAGAAAATCAGTATGTTGCTTTATATCATCTTGACATAGGTTTTGTCTCAGGACCAAAGCAGAATTAGAGCATTAGAGTCTAATCAAAATATGAGAATGTTTGAATATTTTGATATTCATGCATTATGAGTATTTAGGTGAGTTGAGGTGGGAAGTTAAGTGGAAAATAATTCAATTAATTTTGTTATGGGGTTCTAATGTTTCTAAAAAAGGGAAATCTTTTATGAGTTGAAGAGGATTTTAAAATGAAAACTATTAAAATCAGAGCTACCACTTTAAAGTATTTATTTTTAGGAAACTATAATCAATAAATTCATAGAATTTGATTCTATCAAGTCTTTGCATTCATTTGGGCCCTATTAAATTATGTCCACTTTGTAAATATTATAAAAATACCAGCTGAATCTAGAATTTGGGTCATTTATGATTCTGAATATATATATGAATATAGATTATTTTTCAAAAACCTATTCTTATCACTTATTAACTGCATGTTGAAGTTTATTAATATAATAATAAATCTAACTTTAGGGAAGTAAAAGATGAAAGGCTGAAAACAGTATTCATTTTTAATGTTTATTTTATAGATATGTGTATTAATGCTGTGTTGAGAAGCAAAAATTAATATTTAACTCCAATAAAGTATATTCAATATGAATATTGAGAGAAAAGCTAGACATATAGGTCCATAGTTAGAAGACAATAAAGTTCTTATTTACTACAATGAAAAATATGACAGATTGGGTTCCCATATTTGAAAAACATCCCAGCACAACTATAGACAAAACCCTACAGAAATTATAGCAGGCACATCCTTAATTCATAAATATGTTGGAACAGCAAAAATCATCACACATTTAAAGAAAAACACAGAGCAGAAAGAAGAGATCAAGGTGATCAATCTGAACAAATTTCTAGAAAGCTAACAGAATCTACCTATTTATCCTAAATATGTATATTTTTCAAATTTTCGTATTTTTTCAAACATACATACTTAAAAACTACATCAACCCAAAAAAGAAGTACCTATTAGAAAAAGTAGTCATCTCAGAAAAAGAGTTCTGGGAAATTAAAGCCATAACCATAAAATGCAGAGAAGTTTAGGGAGATAGTAAGCTAAAGGGCTCATCATCTCATGATGGTGTCAAGATGGCAAAGAAATGGAGGTATTCAAATTAAAGGGGGTCAAATATAGGGGAGAGAGGGAGGGTGAAGTGGGTAAAGGGGAACAATTAATTATATAGTAACTGAAGGAAACTGGACTTTGGGTGGTAAATACACAATAGAATATATAGATGTCAAATGATAATGAACACCTGAAAATTATATAATTGTATTAACCAATGTTACCACAATAAACTTAATATAGAAATAAGCAATAAATAAAATGAACAATATCATTTCTGTTCCTTGAAAATATTATTAAAATTAACGAACCTCTAACAATGTTGTTGAAAAATAAATAAAAACCAATTACTAATAAAAAAATTGCTTGTAGCATTATGGAAATAAGCAACAAAAGAACAAAATCAATGAGTGCCTATTTTAATAATTTTAACAGTTCTAACAATTTCATCATCTGGTGAAAGTGGTGAGAAAATGACATTTTATTCTGATCTGTACTGAGAATTTATTGCAACCTGTGCTCATATCTAAGCATAGATATACTGCTTTATTTTTCTTAAAAATATCAAATTCTGAACATATTAAAGAACATTTTTATAATAAAAAATATACCCACCTCAGAGTAGCACGTTAGTTCTCATAATTAGTTGAAAACTGGTTATATGTCATTGTTTACATGACTGTGTGACACTTGCAATGAAAAATGAGCTTTTATAAACTAAATTTTATTCGAATTAAGGGAAAAATCAAAAAACATCATTAGAAATATAGGTTTTCTTCCTTAATTGAAAGCT
>NW_011888808.1:2151404-2171388 GCF_000151845.1 Pteropus vampyrus
TAAAATCTCACGTAGTAAAGGTAAATATAAATCTGATTTATTTATAAAATAAAAAATATATATAGTTATAGTAGTCCTTTTAATTAGATCTAACTATTTCTGCCCTAATAAATGTCTTCAAACTTATGGAAAAAAAATAAAAGCTATTCCTCACTTTGGTAAAGTGTTGAGAAGTCTCTTTTGATGTTTCTCATGCTATAGAAATTAGTATCTGTGACCCTTTTCACTGATTGTTTTAAGGAGATATCAACCCTGAGGCATCTGTATTTAATTTGATGAAGCATGGACAAGAGAACCATTGAGAATACATATATAGGAATATATTATAAATATACATATATACATCTGAAACATATATGTGAAATATACATGAAATATTTTAATAAGCAGGGAATAGTTTATATATTAGCTATGTGTGTTATGTATATGTGTGTGTTATCCACGCATAGTCTTATTTAAAATATCTAAAAAATAAAAATTAATAAATCTTAAAAAATTAAAAAATATATCTACATAATCTTTGCATACCCTTTTGTCAGTTTTAAAGTCAGATGTGTATTACAGCCAGTTATGACCAAAGTGTTCTTATTTAGATACGTGGACTTGTTTTAGGTATCATTTATCTCTTGGATATAAAATGCAATACACAGAAAGAAAATTTCAACAAAACTCAAATAGCATATTTGATTTTTATGTGAAAACATTTCCGCAAGCTATTTAAGGGGCATCACAGGCATTACTCTTTGTACACTTGAGAAGAACTCCCCCTATTTCTTTCTTTTCTTCCATCATATGTTATAATTGTGAGCTGATATAGAGGACTATTTATTTTCAGAATTAAAGGACTTGTCTGAGAAAATAAAATATTTATTTTTATTAAGGAGATTTTTGTATTAAAAAGTGATCTGTGGATAACTAAAAGTGAGAAAAACTTTATCTTTAATTATGTTGCTTAGACGTCTCATTGATGAGTCCATTTTAAGACAAAGTACAGGAGAAACATAGTAAGTGCTTATAAAAAAAAAGGCTTTTTGAAATGTTTTTTTTTTTTTTCTCTCTGCTTTGTGGGCTCACAATTTGAATACTTTTGCCAGCCCCCTTTGCATTTAGGAATGGCCATATGATAATTGACCAATCCATTACACTTTCCATGCCCCCATCTTGAATCCTACTTACTGGATAGTGAAATCCAGGATGAATGAGCCATATGTTGACTGTCATAGATCTTCGGGTACCTTAAATCCCTAAATGAATGGAGTAGAACAAATACTCTCAACCAGTGACCTGGAGCCACGTTGGGCTATTCAATAAGACTAGGTTGTTACACCGAAGACTTATGTCCTACCATTGGTAGGCTTTGAAGTTGAACTGGAAGCTACCTGAATCCAGGGGTTAGGTCTTATATTTTACCATTATGCCCTCCATTCCTAGCACTTGCCAGGAACTTGATAGGTACTAAGCAATATTGCCTGAACAGACACAAAAAAAATATAAAAATGTAACAAATGAAAAGGACATGTAATATAATCCCTGAAACATACTAAGAGCCTGTTATGATAACACTAGGGAACCCCAAGTAAAAGACACTCATGCTTTCAACTCTAAATGGTATTTATTTGAGCTAATCTGTGTAAATTTTGGGAGGCTGGGAGTAACAAATGAGACATGATTTATATGAGATGATCTATATCGACCCCTATTGTGGTGTGATATTTTATGGATAATATTTAAACTTTGTAAACATTGTGATGTGGCTTCAGTTTGTCAGGTCTTTTGCAGCAGTGACCATGAAGAATGTCGCTGACTATTCTGCCATGTGTTTTGACTGCCATGACCTCTTCCTGTGCCATGAAATGATTTACCCTTGTTTGGTTAACTCAACAATGTCTGCATCCATTCATTTTGTTGTTCTGAAGCTACTACTGATATTTGTTAAATGTAGTGATCATACAGGAGAAAAAGAGAAAGTTATAGGTGAAATGGAGTGTAATAAGAAGTCAAAATAGGAAGAGGAAGAAAAAGGGAATGAAGGAGCAGAGAAAAAAATTTAAAAATGGAGTAAAGAAGGGAAGAAAAAGAGACCAGAAAGTAGAAATCACATCCTCGGGATTAATATTCACATATCTTCTCTAAAGTATGTATTCATGTGTGTGTGTGTGTGTGTGTGTGTGTGTGTGATGTACGTAATTAAAAAATATTTCCTTTACTAAAATTTGTTCTGTAAGATTTTATTAAATATAATTCTTAAGAGTAATATTAATGCATATATTATAATAAAAAAATAAAAAATGTAAATATGATGTGATACTGATATAAAACTGGGTATTGTCCTTATATATATATATATATGTTCTAAATATAGTTATAATTATACTGTATTTAAAATTAGTATTTAATTATTTCCTGCTAAGCTTTTTCCATGTGTTTATCTAAGGAAACCATTTGTGAATTGTGATTATAACATTTTGTCTAACATTTATGTAAGCAATGTTAAATTTTGTTAAATATTTAGATTGTTCCCATTGTTTCATTATTATAAATTTAGGTGTTTTAAACATATATTTTTCATATTTAAGGCTGTTTCTTGGAGATGAATTTATGAAAGTGGAAAAGGTGAGCAAAAGTATTTATGCATTATATTGCTATCAATATCAGTTGTTAAATTGCCTTCTAAATGGATAAAGCAAACTTAGAGTGCCTTTAGCAATGTAGGAGGCTGACCACTTCAACACAATGTCACTAGAGTTGGTGCTTTCTATTTATTTCAAATTCAAACTTGGAAAAATGATATCTTATCTTGGCATAATTTTAATACAGGTTGGAATTCATAACGATTACATTCTTTGGTTTCATTTGTTGCCTATTTTCTTTTTTGATTATTTTAATGTGTCTATGTATTATTTATATAGTAATGTTATTTCATAATCATAATAACAGATTCTGAGGTTTTCCAAATTTTATTATTATGACATATAAAATTGTTGGTCTTTTATCAAGATCGTAGTAAAAATACTATTTGCCTAATTTAGTTTTTTTGTATTCTTTATAGTCTTAATTTTATATATTTTCAAACATAACTAATTTTCCTCTGCAATTTTTTTTTTATAAAATTTTCAAGTTTATATTACCTTTCCCTCCCACAGGTATTATAAGTATTCTATTGGAATTACTCTGTTTTTCTATGATCTTATTTTTTATAATTGATTCCCAGTACATTACTATTTTGTTTGAAGAAGTAAGATTTTAGTTGATTTTTTTCAATGTTGCCATAACTTATTGTAGGATGTCTTCTTTAACCCCGAGTGTGACATCTCCATGATTGTATCATAAATGCTAATGTATAAAATTATTTATGTATGGAATATTCTGCTACCTTGATTTGTGTCTATGATAAAAACATATATTTGCAAATCAGATGTGTTATTTACAAACATTTAATAAGTTAAGTTGAAATGATAATATAATTTGAATCAGAAATAAATCTATATTTAATGGATAAATTAATTATCCATAATTAATAAATGATAAATCCACAGTGATAAATTCATAAGTTAAAAAGATCAGAAAATTCATTTCCTTTCAAATTATTTGACATATTTAGGTCTGGTATCAAACTCCATGTCAGATGGTATTATCCTATATTTCTAGGAAAATTTTAAATAGATTCTGTGTAATGATTAAGTTTCAGAGAATACTATTTAAGGTAGTCATTACACATAATCCATTTAAAATTATATGACTTTCCATCTAATTCACCAAGGCAGGAAAGATATTACTGAGCTTATTATTATCTTTCTTTTATGACTCTGTGACACTATGCAATGACAAAGAAGGCATTGTATTTCCTTGGAAATTAGATTTTTAAAATTTATTTTTTGATATTAAGTTTAAAACTGACCTAGACGATTGCATTTAAGAGATAAGAAAAAAGAAAACGAAAACAGAAACAGCAACAAGCTTTAATTAAGAGTACCTCACATGAGCAGGTATATGTCTACATTTATGTTCATTAATTCTGATCACACAGTTTCTCTCATAAAATCATGAGTTTACACTTATTTCTATTAATGAAATCTTTAAAAGAACTAGTGCGTTTTTTAAGCTTCTACAATATATTTTCATACATTATTTTATATATTTTCCAAAAACTTTTTAAGGATAAAAGTTATTAAGTGGTTCTTACTGCAAGCTAACTTTGTTTTTGAAGGTATAAAACTAAGATGCTGTTGGAAAGTGACAACGGTGGCATGAAAAACAAAGACAAAATGTAATACCCAGAATTCTCAAATGTTTTGAAGTATAACATGGAACTATATATTTAGAACCTGAAAAATATTCATGTGTTTTGAGTAATTCCATTATGAGAAGTAAGCTAAGAGAAATATCTAAAAATGCAAAAAAAGTATGAATAAAAGTGACCATAGATATGTTGGCAGTAGCAACAGAAATAAACTAAAGAGCCAAATATGATGCCTTGGATAAATTTTGATATACCCATTCAATAGATAAAGATATTAAATTAAATTATATCGAAATATTTAAGGTTATTAGAACATTCAATTGTGTATTATTTGGACAAAATTATTTAAGACATATTTGTGTAATATGTAACATCATAAAGTGATTCTCTTTACATGTGCTTTGAAGAATATTCAGTGCTTACAGAAATTATCTTTGAGTGGTAGGATTGTATGGGGTCATTATTTTTAAATTTATGCATACTTTATACCTGCATTTAAAAAATAAATCTATATTGCTTTACATAAAGTTAAATAAAAATGAACATTGTGACTGTAACTTAAAGCTATAAGCTATTCTATAAAAATAAAAACTTCAATTCTCTGAAAATGTACAATAAATAATAAGTCCTATCTGAATATAAGTGAATAAGTATAATATTAACTCTCTGAGTGAGAATATAAGTAAAAGGGTGCAACATAATAGATTTTCTGCACAATTCTGACAAGAAAGAGCAATTCTTTATTTAGAAATTAGAAATATCTCAAACAAACAACCTAACTTTATAACTCAAGAAACTAGAAGAAAAAAATAAAGAAAGCACAACATTTAAGGAAGAAAGCAAATAATAAGGATGGGTGGAAATAAATGAAGTAGAGACCAGAAAAACAACAGAAAGGATCAACAAAACTAAGTCAGTTTTTCAAAAAGATAAAATTGACAAAACTTAAGCAAGACTAATAAAAAAAAAGTGAATACTCAAATACAGCTGATTCTACAGAAATACATAGGATCATAAAAACTTTATATAAACAACTATATGCCAACAAATTGGAAATACTAGAAAAAATGGATAAATTTCTAGAAATACACAATCTTCCATGACTGAATCAGGAAGAAACAGAAAATCTGAACTGGTCATTAACAAATAAAGAAACTGAACTGGTGATCAAAAACCTGGCAACAGGAAACCCCAGGACCAAATGGCTTCACTGGCAAATTCTACCAAACATGTGAGAAACTCTAAATCTAAATCATATGTATACACAATTTATTTACATGGCTTGATGCAATCTGTCCTGATAAAGATAAACACAATCAAAATAATTTTAATGAGTAGATTAAATAAATAGCATTATATATAATAGTAAAGTACCTATTGAAGATGAATTGATGACCTAGAATTGTGAGACTGACTTTTTACATATTTTCACTCTACTGATTAGTGAGGGGTAGTGCAAAAAATGTACAGAATATCACCAGTTTCACTGTCCTGTAGGCTGTATTTCTCCATGTGGTTAGGTTTAAGGAGAAAGAAAGGAAAAGAGAAGACTAGAGAGAAGGTTGTTACACTGTTGTGGGGAGAGAGTGTTAACAGACAAAACAGAATTTCCTGATGCATTGTCCCATCATGTCAATAAAAGGCTAAATCTACCTCAGCTACACTCATGTAATGGAAGCATCTTCAATAGTACTTTGCTATTATATATAATGCTATTTATTTGATCTACTCATTAAAATTATTTTGATTGTGTTTATCTTTTTACAGTGAGGACAACCTATAGTAAATACTGAACAGATGGCATGTGGCTATCATATAAAATGCAACTTTCTGAAAGAAAAATAAAATAATTTTATATTGTGAGTTTGAACTGCTATATATTCTAACTTGATTTATATATAAAAAGACGAAAGATTGGTTGAAACTTGGTACATAAGTAGAGGTTATTGGTCATGAAAACATATTGTATTCCTATTTCTGGACACCTGTTCTGTTCAGATTACTTAATTCAATTATGATGACATAAAAAATATATCCAATAATGCTCTTGCTCAGAAACAAAAATGTTATAATTTTACGGATATTAGTTGCACTTCTAATTTTTATATAACTAAAAATATGGAAGTGAGAGAGAAGATGAAGAGCTCATAAGCCTAGATAAGAAATGGAAAAGTTATCATATTTTAATACTACATTAACTATACACATAACTTTATATTCCAATCAGGTGTTATATATTTATTATTGATCTCTATATTACACCTAAAGAGTGGAAAATGATATATTTAGCAAATCTATATTAAATAAAAGTTTTAAAAAGTAGCAAAATTGCTACATTGTTAAATAAGAAAAACAATTCCCTCTTTAAAAATATATTTTAGTTGTTGAACATTTTATTTATTGAAATGAATTCAAACAATGACTAGCGTATTTGAATAAATGTCCTTTTCCATTAGTAAACTGTGTAACTGTGAAAATCTTCACATCTTTAAAATCACTTTTTTTCTTCTCTTTGTCCTTGATTCAAACCAGACTTGGGCTCACTTGCTTCTTTTCTTTCATTATCCCTCTGCATACTGCACAACCACTCTATCATTAAGCTGTTAGGTCAACATCAAATAACCTTAGGAACAAAGCCTCAGGTCCGTTGACCACAGAAACAGTTTTGATGAAACAAAAGATAACATCTTGACCTAAGCTGTGTTCAGTTCCAGACACATGAAGGTGGAATGACCCTACTTGCGTCCTTTTGAAACAGGACAGAACGATGCCACAACTGACATCAGAACCTGATGCAATGATCACTGGTCTCCTATACTCACTCTGACCAATCAGAAGAGCCCAGGACCCCGACTCTCCTAGCTACCATGACAAAAGAGCTTTCTCTATATAACCTCTCCCCGAGAGGCCATCACAGAGGCAGGTCTTTGAGCGCTGGCTCACCTGTCTCTCCAAGCTTGGCAACATTTTCTTAAATAAACCTTTACTTTCATTGCTGCAAACCCCTGCTCATGTCTTGTTTGGCTTTGAGGCATACAGGAAAAACGAACCTCCTCTATTTTGGTATCAAGTGAGAGTTATCATTTTCAAGAGTTATATGCATACTTATTCACATAATCAATAATGAAGAAATAAATGAAGAAAATGCATTTAATCCAAT
Organism: Pteropus vampyrus; assembly: GCF_000151845.1. NCBI lineage: Eukaryota > Metazoa > Chordata > Mammalia > Chiroptera > Pteropodidae > Pteropus > Pteropus vampyrus. The sequence goes on from NW_011888808.1 coordinate 2,158,805, forward strand.
GGTTCCAGTAAGCAATTTTAAGGTCACTTCAGAATATTCTAACATTTTGAGAGGACTGATTTTAAAATAAAAAATAAAAGATACTTAGGTAATAAAAAAATATAATTATATTCAATATTCATCAGAATTTCAAAATGGATTTGATATACTAATTTCAAACCAACCAATTAAAATGTATATCATCCACATAATATAGTCACTAACAGGCCAGCATGACATACAAGAGAAATTAATGATGTGATATTTCTCCTCAAGAAGACTGTAGAACATTTAGTTTGTAAAAGAAAAAAAAAAGTAAGAAAAAAACAATAATATTAAAGGAAAAATAGAACAAATGCAATAAAAGACATTGTAAACCAAAAAGGAAAAGATTAAAGAGAATGATGAGTAACAGCTGTTGAAATACAGAGAATTTGATTATCTACAACATTCATTAATAATAAAAATGACAGCATTGGAAACAGATTAGAGAAGGAATATTCAACTATTATTTTAGACTTTTGACTTTAATGAATCATGGTGTTGCCAATATTATAAACAGAAAATCAGAAGATTAATTAAATTGCTGAAACAGAAATCACGAAGACCAATGTTTTATAGAGTGCCGCCTCTATGCTTGACACTGTGATCTGTGCTAGAAACATAACATTAAATACTTTCAGTTAGTGTTGTGAATATTTTATAAATAGAAAATTAAATAATGTGCCTGTGGTGATGCACATATTAATGTAATAAAGCTTCAAAAATATTTCTGAGTGATTCTAAAGCTCATACTCTCTACACTCCATCCTGTTGGCCTCAGAAAACTAAAGGAAAGTAGAGCACATTTTACTTTCAAACACTCCTTTACTTATAACTGGTTTACATCTCAATAAAGCCAACATAAGTTCAAAATAGTATTAATTGAAAATGCATTTAATACACCTAACCTACTAAACATCATAGCTTAGCCTAGCCTTCTTTAGATGTGCTCAGAACACTTACATTAGCCTATAGTTGAGCAAAATCATGTATCAGTTGTTTGCCCCAATGATCGCATGGCTGATGGAGAGCTACAGCTTGGTGCTCAACAACATAAGAGTGTCGTACTGCATATCGCTAGCCTGAGAAAATATCAAATAGCAAAATATGAAGTACAGTTTCTACTGAATGTGTATCACTTTACACCATTATAAAGTTAAAAAATCATAAGTTAAATCATAATATTTAAATTATAAAAACAAATCAATATTTTTAGATCACAAAAGTATCATAGTTAACAAACTATATATAGTTTATTGTATATGTGTGTGTGTGTGTGTGTGTGTGTGTGCATGTACACAGTCTAGAGAGAGAGTATTGTAAGTAGTTTAAAATCTAAGAGTGTTATATATCTAATAAGTTTGAGACAAAAAGCAGGATAACCCACTGGAGGAGGTCTGTTCATTACTGGAAATGCAAGATCAGACGAGACGTTAAAGGACAGTGCTAGATACATGGAATCATAAAATTACATGAGTGATAATCATGAAAGTTTATGAGCTGAACAAGGGAATGAGAGTATATATATATATATAGAGAGAGAAGCAAATCATCAATAAAAGAGCATTGGGGGATGTCTAAGAAATCAAGGTGGCAAGAATAAAAAGGACTCAAGAATAAGATAGACAGGAAGAAGTAAATCAATTGATAAACCAACAATAATAAATTACAGTATATGTTATAAACAAATAATAGCAAGACAACAAAAACAAAAAAGAACAGTATTTTTCCTAAAAGTGCTGATACTGCTATGGTGAAGTAGTCTTTATATTTAGAATGCATTAATTATAAATATTATGTTTTTAGATATTTGAAATTAAATTTATCAATAAGACAGCATATTCTTCTCTTTCAAAATAAATATGAAGCATTTTATACTTTTACATAACCAAAATTTAAATAAAACAAAAAACAATCTTTTTATTTTACTATCACAAATGAAAAGAAAGTCAAAAATTTAAAATACAAATAATCAGGTATTTTGATATATAGTATAAAAAACCCTCAAACTTATTATCTCAAGTATTTGAAAGTTATATCATGTTTCATTCTCATTTAAAAGGCTATGGATTTTTGTAAGTAAAATGATACAAACTGTAAAATATCTAACTGAATAAAAATCGAATAGCTAAGTTCACAAGCCTCATGGGATATAGTTCATAAAAATATTTTTTGAAAATCCTTAGTAGGAAAAATAATTTTATTATATTTATTTACACTTTAAAATCATGTTTAAGTTTGAGGTAAATACTAGCACATTAAAAATTATTCACTTTTTCATACAAGACTAATTTGGGTATTTTAAATAATAGTGAAAACAGTTCAATTAGAATTTCTAGTAAAGATGTCGATATATACAGATAATACAGACAAGTTTTTATAACAAAAAGTTAAGGATATTGAAAATGAGGTGATTCTATTTACAAGAAAACAAAACAGCTTATTCAAGATTGTGCAGGGCTCTCATCTCATCTCTAACTGCTAAAGCACATATGTCTTGTTTGGAAATTTATTTTTAAAGAAATATCTTTTAACATGATGATCTTAAGATAACACATCAAATTAAAACGGAGTATGTTTATAGATTAAATGCAAGTCTATTGGGCAAAAATAAAATTTTTGATACTCAGAATGTATAACACAACCAGCATCCAAAATGTTTTTATAGGTATTTTAAAAGCAAACTTCTTTATATAACATAATAGCTAACCGAGTATTTCACAAAAAATGGTTTGTAGTTAATTCATTCCAGAGCTGGAATATAAGAATGGATGATACGTATTATTGATAAAGCTAATTAGAGAAAGTAGAAAACTCCAAAGCCCCTAGCAAAGGTTTTGCTGAAGGCAGAGTTTAAATATATTATCAGAGCTTCCTTCATAGGAGAGCAGGATACAACTATTTGGTTGTCCCCATTATGCCAAGAAGTATTACAAAAAAAGAGAAAGTACGTAAATTTTAAAAAAAATCAAACATTTGTTTCCTGGAGTTCAAACTACCATCATTTGGTGGTTAATAACTATTTTTGTATTAATTAATAGGGGATAATACAAAGAACAGATGATATTCATTTTATTTATTTTTTGTCCCTATAGTGGCTTAATTTCCAAAATCTATTTCAAGCCTGATTCATGTTTTAAATATGATGAACAAAATGAATGAGATTATTTTTACTGTGGCTTTTATATTTCTCATTTACACATGACCCTCATAAGTTTCAAAGAATAATTTGTTTCTCTAGCATCTGAAATATACTTAGTAAATTGTATTTATATACTGCATTTTACCATTCTACTTTGAAACAGTTAAAGTAAATCAATAAAATGGTGAATGTCAAAATTGTCAAATCTATAAATCAGAAAGTTTTCACTTTCCAATATGTAAAAGTCTGCATCTAATGTCTAAAACTTGTTTGCAAATATTCAGAGAAATAAAGATGGCTAGTTATCAATAAGGTAAAAGTGGCAGATAAAAACAATTGATGAATCCAGTCATAGGGCACAAATGCTAATTGCATTGCTCCTTTAATTTTCTAGCTTTGAAGATTGAAAATATAGTTTGGGGAAGAACCCAATGAAAGATTCCTATATATCTGCCAGGGTGACTAAAATTAACAAGATTGATAATAACAGGATTAATACAATAATGTGAGAGTGTAAATTTGTACAGATGTTTTGGAAAAGTAGATATTTGGCTATATCTATTAATGGTGAATATATGCATATCTTAAACAGAGTATTCCAACCCAATATATGACCAATAAAAACGGCACACATGTTCTCCAGAATTCAAACAAGAATGTTCATAGTTATATCATTTATTGTAGTTAACAACAGAAACAGAACCAGATAGTCTTCAATAGAATAGAATAATACTATATGATTCGATATATATAATGGAATACACAAAATTAATCTATATTATAAGAATTCAGGAAAAAATTACTATCTAGGGAAAAAGAAGGGACTGTGAGGGCACAGGCAGAAGGCTGTTGGAATGCAGGTCATCTTTTACTTTATATAAGTGGTAGTTAGCTGAGTACATTCAGTTTGTGGTAGTTATTTATCTTTACACTATTGATTTGTACACTATTTCTATGTATGATATTCTTCAATTAATTTTTTTATAAGTTTCCCTTTAAAAAGCCTGACTTGTTTTCATTTTAGTCTATGATAAAATTTCTCTTATATTTTCTGGAATATATTCTAAACTATGTGCCAGGTAATATTTTACCACTGGGGATCCAAAAGTAAATGAACATACAAGATCCTAGCTCAAGTAGGGTCTACATTCTCCCTAGAGATGAGGAAAAAAAAAAAAGAAAAGAGTAAACTAATGAATAAACAGTATCATTGAAGAACATGAAAAAAATAAGCTTATATGATAGCTACTTTAGGGAGGATGGCATTATTTTTAATAAGATGAGATTAAGCAAGAAGCATAAAGAGCTAGCCAAAGGAAAACGTGAGGAATGGACATTCAAACCAAAGGAAGCATAAGATAGTTCAAATGCCCCCAAAGAAGCCTTGCCACATTTGAGGAGAAAGCATGAAAGTATAGCTTGGTGGCTACAAGTGGAGATCAAGTTTCAAAGGGAGGCTGGGTGAGGTCACATAGGATTTTAGAGGCCACGGCAAGAATTCAGTCTTATTTTACATAAAATTGGGGTTCATTGAAGGGTTTTGAAAGAGAACAGTATCCACTATTTATATTTTTAAGAAGTTGCTGCTGGCTGGTATGTGGTAAACCATCTGAAGAGAGCATTTGATGATGCAAGCAGACTAGAGGAAACCACTGTAGAAGAGATCATGGTGACGAACTTGTGTGGTGGCTGCATAGAATATATCAGACTCGATATTTATGTGACAAAAAAGAATGAGGAAGGCATAAAGGATATCTCTTAGTTTTGTGACTTATGAAAATGGTGGTGTGATTTGCTGAGGGAACTGACATATGTTAAATCTGAGCAGAGTAAATGGGTGGTGGGGTCCTGAGATTTTTTATTTTTTAGATAGGAGTTACTGGAGCACTTATGGGGATGATCCATTAGGGAGGGATGAGTTGAAGATGCAGCCAGTCAAGGGGAAGATTTAGGAGGATCTCTGAGAACAGGTTGTGGATAACAGCAGGCATCTTCCTCTTCTATAATTTGAGCAGAGACAGGGATTAGGGTACAGGTACCACTTCTTGTCCAGATTAAGTGGAGATGACATGGAATAGAAACTGTCCCACTGATTTTAGAAATTTTATAATTTTAATGTGAGGCAAGGCCATGAGCTGAGACCCCAGGTTAAGGGGATCTGGAGGCTGGGTGGGGGAGAGGCATGACAGACAGAAGAGGACAGGGCAAGCTCCTTTCTGATTCAGCCTCTTTGAAGTGTGCTCCTCTGGGCAAGTCTACGAACTTCTATGACTTCAGTCTATTCTTACACAAAATGAAGTTAATAATACCTGCCAACTTCCAGAGGTTCCAGAAAGAAACAAGAATATGCAGTTAACAAGGGTAACTACACATATGCAATTAAATTATAAATTATATAATTTAAATAAATCAATAGATGATTATAATCCACAAAAATTGTACTAAATTCATTTTTTGTCCATTGAAATGCCTTTTGCCAAAATGTGCTACTTTTATATTTTATAAAATCATTATTTTCTTATGTAGTAATTTGTAATGAAATGCAATAAATTGGAGAAAATGTACTGTTATTATATGAGCACTTAACATACACAAAAATAAATTGTGGACTCTGCAGGAGAAATGTATACTTTGATAAAGATCTGAAGGGCAGACTCTGAGTTGAACATTTAGATAGAACAGATCAATAACAATTAAACACAATCTGATTTGAAGCAATTGTTATTTTAAATATTTTATGTCTCTTAGAAAATCAAATTTTTTAAAAGAACGCTTTTTTGTTGTTAATAAATTGGAAACAGAAACATATTAGCTAACAGTAAACTATTCTTGTACAGTTTATTGATTGGAACAATCTAGCCTTTTCATTGAGTTAATGTGTTGCTTTTTCATTTTAAACGTTTGGCATTTCCTTTGGTAAAAAAAAAAAATAATAATAATCATTTCCAGGATGCTGACAGTGTCCTAGTTTACTTCTTTCTGAAAGCCACAATTTTATATGTGGAAGAGTCAGCACTTCTAGCATGCTAATACCAAATTTATGTTAAAAATACCTTTTTGCATACACATGAAATCCTCCTTAGCACTGTACTAGAAATGGAGTGAGATGCTTTATGAGAGAAACAAGCTCTTCCTAACTGTTACATATCTCCTGAGTCACACAAGAGCTTCCTTTCAAGTTGATGTGAGCATCTCATCTGAAAGGGTGACTCATGTCTTGGCAATTTGAAACGAGGGATATTCATATACTACTGATCCTGGTCATTTCATTCCTTTTATTACTTGAGTGAGAGATAAATGGCTCAAAGTAAAATTTTCTATGAAACTTCTAGAAATTCTGTTTAAAAGCTCTGAGACAATAACTTTAAAATTTACTTTACAGAATACATCCAACAAACTTAGAAAAGTGGTCTTTAAATATCCTAGAAAACACAAAATGTCATAGATTTTGGCAAGTTATATAATTATAGGCAAAAGAGTTGAATATACAGCACTCTGAAGGATACAGTGAGCCCAGTAGTCAAGCAATATTCACAACCTTTAAACTAACCTGAATGAACTGACTGATTATCGGTACCTGGAACATTACGGGGAAGGAGTGTGGGTTTAGTTTTTAGTATTGAAGCATTTCAGAAGAACAGATGGCTATAATATTCAGGTATATTCTTCGAAGTCACATAAGGTGACTTTGGAGAAAGAGGTGAATGAGGACTGGGGGAGATTAACGAGATTAGAATGCATGGTAGAGTCACAAACAGGAACAAGAAAAAATAGGATGTTTAGAAATATGATATCATCATAATAGGAAAAAAAGAAGTAGGAACTGCTATGGACTGGACTGCAATACCACCCCCCCCCCAATTAATATGTTAAATTACTTTAATGAGGCCTGTCTCCAGATATCCAACGTGATGGTATCTGGAGATGGGCCTTATTAAGGTAATTTGGTTTAGATGAAGTAATGAGGGTAGGAGCTTCATGATGGGATTAACATCCTTATAGGAAAAAACACTAAAGAGCTTGTTCTCTGCCATATGAACACACAGCAAGAAGGTGGCCATCTATAAAATAGGAAGAGAGCTCTTACCAGAGAACCAGCTGGCACCTTAATCTTTGACTTCCCAGATTTACGCAGCTGCCTGAGCTAATACAGAAACAAATACAAATTTGGAGGAACTCGAGATTGAAGAGTGGGAAAAGAGATGAGTGGGGCAGGACACAAAGACAGAAACAAGGCTGAAAACAAGTTAAGAAACAAACAATAAAACAAGAAAGAATCAGATTGATATATTGATTTGTAGAGATTTTAATGCTCTAATACAATGTTATATTATGTCATACTGTCATATGAATAAAATAACACACTTACTTAAAAATGTCAAAATAGTCTGTGGACATATAATATTTCTATCTACATCTATATCTATATATATTTATACATCCATGTTTTATAGGTGTATAAACAAAAGTATAGTTGAATAAAAAATTACGATTTTTAGAGATTTCATCAGAGTAAGATTGAAGAAAGGGAAATGGAGGTTATTAATCTTTCTTATCATTTGGCTTGTTAAACCTACCACTTAAGGAATTAGTAGAATTAATACAAGAAATCAGAAAAGCCAAACAAATAAGAGAAAAATAAAACAGTACTTGATCGTGTATCAGGGATGAATATGTGACTCAGACCTGCCTCTGGGTGCTTAGCCAGGCTTTTGGAAGCAGATCATGACATTTGGATTAAGAAAATAGAGCTCAGATGGATAATTTTTTCTGGTGCCTACAATGTCACCAACTTGCGAGAGCAGGGGAGACTAGTTTGCATTACTCATTGTGGTTCTCCCTCCTGTCCTAGACTGGCTCATGAGGAGGTGGGCAGGTCATACTGCCACTCTTAGAAACACTTGTTAAATAGGGTTTCTCTAACCAGGTGTGAACAAACAATATCCATGGAACACTTTAAAGATTGAAATAAAAGTGTAATTAGTCAAACGTTATTAGATGATTTGCCTTACTCCATTATTCTATTTTTCATACATTCAAAATTTGTTCAACATTTTCCTATGAACATTTTCATAAATGTTATGCTTTAAACATGAGAAAAAGCCATTCAAACTGGAAGGATAAATAACTTTTTTCCCCTATTGAAGAGTTTTGAGAAGGTTAAGCAATATTCCCACACACACTTTAAAAAAAATAGATTAGTAAAAGAACAAAGATTTCTACATTCTCACTCTTAATCCATCTTTGTTAATCATACTAGGTCATGCCTTCTATAATCTGTAAGGTGCATATGGTAATTAACTCTGCTTTTTAAAAATAATATCACTTAGAATTTGAATAAATATGTCCTATACTGCAAAAGTTCAACAGGGAGAGGGATTTTTTTTCTATACATTCTATATTTTTCTTTACTTGTGTGATAACGTTTGCATTGTTACATAAATGAATAATCTAGCTCAGGAAGCTATATAAGATAATTCAATACATTTTAAATCACACTTGGACACAGGAACCAAAAGTCCAGTAAATTTATATAAATCGCAGTACTATATACTTATTGAGGAAAAGAAAATACACATTAAGTAGGATATATTATTTTCTTTCATTAGGGAAATTACGGCTTACTTTTATAAAGAAACATCCTACAAGTTTGACATAATAACTTTTTAATTCATTTAATGTCAAACAATATAACAAACCCAGATTAATCGTATAATTATTACATCTTTATTTCAGAACATTTACATGATGCCTTGTTTATAAAAAAGGCAGAACTTAATATATTTATACTTCCTTTTAGTAGCTATATGAACTCCCTATTGTTACTGTAATAAAGTACCAGAGACTTAGTAGCTTCCAACAACATATTACTGTCTTCTAGTTCCTTAGGTCAGAAGTCTGAAATTAGTCAACACTGAGCTAAAAGCAATGTGTCAGTGTGGCTGCCTTTCTTTCTAGAGGCTGTAGGAGGGAATCCATTTTCTGGCCTTTTGCAGTTTCTAGAGGCTGCCCCAAATACTTGATTCTTGGCTCTCTTCTTCCATATTCCAATCCAGCAAGCTCAGATTGAGTCCTTTTCACTTGGCATCACTGACCTCCTATCTGCCTCCTATTTCCTTCTCCCTATTTTAGATTAGCAATCTTAATTCTTTCTGCATTCTTAATGCTCCTCTGCCATGTAACATAACATATTCACAGGTTAGAGAAATTATTATTTTGCCTACCTCATTCCCCTTCAATGGCCTCACATACAGCACTAATATATCATTTAAATTGTTCAGCATATTGTGACTCCTCGCATACAACTGAGTTTCAGAAGTAACATCATTTAATATATCTGATTATAAACATTTTAAGTAAAATTTGCTTGATAACATACTAGGTAATCCAGATTATTATCGTCTGTTTAGATTAAAACAGAATGTGGTTATAAAGTCATACGTTCTGTGTGTGTGTGTGTGTGTGTGTCTTGGAATAGTTTTATGAAAGAACTCTTTAATTGATATGAGCATCATTGAAATAATCTGCAATGCAGCAACCTTGCATATTTTCTTATAGATCAGTTCACAACTTTATAGTCACCTCACACCTGTAGCTGAAATTGTAGACGTATATCTCCGTTCTTAATGTATTTCTCCTACAATTCAAAGGTTTGACATAAATCACTTGTAAAATGGTGTAGTAAAAACATACAGTCCCTTAACTGGAATACTGGCTACAGAAAAATTCATATCTACTATTCTTTCATTATAATATTTTGTAGAATAATTTTGGGTCATCAAGAAGCAAAATTTTCAGTTGTCAGTAAAGGAGGTATATTTTATGCTGCAAACTTGTCAGATCTGAATAGCAATAACTGTAACATCAAACTTTAGGTAAAGTCAACAAAAACATTAGAAGACAAAAACTAATTAATAAATAAAATCCATAGATGATTAAAGCAATAATTTCATGTCAATATTTGCTTTTCTTAAATTAAGAAACTTTTTAGTTATTTCTAATCTCAGGTGCACATTGACTTGAAAATTATTAATATAAATAGATAAGTGAAAAAAGTAAGCAACTAGAATGAATAAGTACTATAAAAAAGAACATTTTTTAAAAAACTTAAGGAAATGAATTTTTTCTACCTAAAATAAAAATGTCCAGAAGGTGTATGTTGAATATGTGTTTATATGTGTTTGGGAGTTTCCATTTCAATAACAAATGTTTTTTGAAACGGTGTTGTCCTTGAAATACACTTTCTCCTGGCTTTTGAGATACTTCGCAGGTAGGCTTTCTTATTCCCTCAAGAGCTACTGCTTCCCAAGTGCCTATGTTGGTTTTTCATTTTCCCAGCCTAGAGGTGCTCAAGGTCCTGATCCTTGTTTTTCATCATTTTGTTCACAAATTTCTTTACTTTAAATGCAACTTATGTTTGATGACTCTTGATTTCCTACCTCCAGTAGGTAGCTCTCCTCTGAACTACATATTTGTGTATGCAACTGGTTCCATGTCATTCCCACTTGGATATCTCAATCTAAAAATGTACAAAAGTCATTTCTTCCTATCTACTGTCTGCTCCCCTTTCCCCTGCCAAACTTACTTCTTCTCAATTTTTTTCCCTTCTTAGAGAATGAGTAACTCAGCTTTCTAATTACTCAGGATACATCAAACAAAATTTATTCTTTACCCTCGCTTTCCCCCACCACCCATATGTCCTATATAACATCAAGTCCTGTCAGCATTATTTTCAAGATAAACATAGAATCCAACCTCTTCTCTCTGCTTCTATTGCTTTCACTCTAGTGCAAGTCGCCATCTTCTCACCTCGGAATTATCGAAATAGCTCTGTAATTGGCTTCTCTTTAGTCTAACTGCAACACAGAATCTGCTGCTGAAATATAAATCAGATCATGCCACATCTCTGCTTGGAAATATCCAACGCCATCTCAATTCTCCTACAAAAAAATCCAAAGTCCTTACACTGATCTGTAAGATCTACACACGATCTGGTGTCTATTGTCTCCTCCCATGCTCCATTTCTGCCACTTCACTCCACCTAGTCTGACCTTGTTGCTCTTCTTCTAACGGGTCAGGCACGCTCCTCCCCAAGACTTTTGCTCTTGCTTTTCACTCTCCCTGGAATATAGTTTCTCAGGCACCAACATTGTTCATATTTATACTTCCTGTAAGGCTGTATTAAAAGTAACCTTCTCAGTGAGGGCCTCCGAGCCATAATAGCTAGAATATCAAACCAAAACCCATCGCTTCAAAAGCTTTGTTCCACATCTGACTTTTATTTTAGCCCCTTAACAATTTTCATTTTCTACAAGTAATATACAATATCATTTCCCTTATTTGCCCTCTCTTCCCAAATATAAACTTCATAAATGAATTTAATATTTAATATAACATTTAATTTGGCTGTATTTTTGATTTTAAAAAAAATGGTTAATCCTCTAAAAGTAATGTTGTGGCCTAAGGCATATCCTACAATGTCATATGGATTATTTCTAATTAAAATCACCTGAGAAGCAGCAGTAGAGGAAGGAGCTCTCTGATTCTCCTTTGTTCCCCTAAAAGGAGGAAATAAATCTACCAAGTGACTGGTGCCCTCCCTGCTCCTGAAGGAAAAGAGATAACATTATCACAGAGTTAAAAAAAACAGAGTTGAAAAAAAAGTATAAATAAAAATGTAACGCCTTATTAATTTACTACCCAAGCCCAAACCTTGCTTAGATTCCTTTCTAATGAGCTCGCTAACTTTCTTTGCCCTGTCAACTTCTCACAAATTTATCGTTTCTTTGTCTAAACAATATAAAAGAGGTGCTTAGTTTGATCACACATTAATTTTTTCCCCCTATTAATCGAGTCTTGTGCCAATTTTATAAGATCAGCCATAAGAATTAAAGAAGGGCAGAGGGGGGAAATTCTTGCCCTTCTCAACAGCAGAATATCAATCACCAGAACTGCAAATCTTACTGAATAGTCTTCTGAAACTGGTTTACTTTTCAATCGATAATACAAGGTTTTTTTATCTATTGCTCAGTTAAATTGAAACAATCAGCCAGTATGTAAGTTCTCCATGAAAGCAGCAAAATTACCTACAAATAAAATAATTTTCATGATTCATTTAAATTCTAACACACGATCAAGCTAGAAGGTACTAATTACACATGTTTAAAAATATAGATAATATAAATCTTATCAAAAGTTGGGAGGAGGATACACATTCTTGCCTCAATACATTACCCAACTAAATAGAATTTTTTGAAATCTTTTCTGAAATCACAGCATATAAATTTTTGTATCAAGTTTACTATCATATGCAATTTCCATAAAGTTTGCATTATTTAGATTGATTCAAATTCTTAATTTTAACATCTTGAAGGGTTTCTTCATTTTTTATACTTTGGATTATTTCCTACTAGTTTATTCT
>NW_011888808.1:2171438-2204287 GCF_000151845.1 Pteropus vampyrus
CTGTCTGCTCCCCTTTCCCCTGCCAAACTTACTTCTTCTCAATTTTTTTCCCTTCTTAGAGAATGAGTAACTCAGCTTTCTAATTACTCAGGATACATCAAACAAAATTTATTCTTTACCCTCGCTTTCCCCCACCACCCATATGTCCTATATAACATCAAGTCCTGTCAGCATTATTTTCAAGATAAACATAGAATCCAACCTCTTCTCTCTGCTTCTATTGCTTTCACTCTAGTGCAAGTCGCCATCTTCTCACCTCGGAATTATCGAAATAGCTCTGTAATTGGCCTCTCTTTAGTCTAACTGCAACACAGAATCTGCTGCTGAAATATAAATCAGATCATGCCACATCTCTGCTTGGAAATATCCAACGCCATCTCAATTCTCCTACAAAAAAATCCAAAGTCCTTACACTGATCTGTAAGATCTACACACGATCTGGTGTCTATTGTCTCCTCCCATGCTCCATTTCTGCCACTTCACTCCACCTAGTCTGACCTTGTTGCTCTTCTTCTAACGGGTCAGGCACGCTCCTCCCCAAGACTTTTGCTCTTGCTTTTCACTCTCCCTGGAATATAGTTTCTCAGGCACCAACATTGTTCATATTTATACTTCCTGTAAGGCTGTATTAAAAGTAACCTTCTCAGTGAGGGCCTCCGAGCCATAATAGCTAGAATATCAAACCAAAACCCATCGCTTCAAAAGCTTTGTTCCACATCTGACTTTTATTTTAGCCCCTTAACAATTTTCATTTTCTACAAGTAATATACAATATCATTTCCCTTATTTGCCCTCTCTTCCCAAATATAAACTTCATAAATGAATTTAATATTTAATATAACATTTAATTTGGCTGTATTTTTGATTTTAAAAAAAATGGTTAATCCTCTAAAAGTAATGTTGTGGCCTAAGGCATATCCTACAATGTCATATGGATTATTTCTAATTAAAATCACCTGAGAAGCAGCAGTAGAGGAAGGAGCTCTCTGATTCTCCTTTGTTCCCCTAAAAGGAGGAAATAAATCTACCAAGTGACTGGTGCCCTCCCTGCTCCTGAAGGAAAAGAGATAACATTATCACAGAGTTAAAAAAAACAGAGTTGAAAAAAAAGTATAAATAAAAATGTAACGCCTTATTAATTTACTACCCAAGCCCAAACCTTGCTTAGATTCCTTTCTAATGAGCTCGCTAACTTTCTTTGCCCTGTCAACTTCTCACAAATTTATCGTTTCTTTGTCTAAACAATATAAAAGAGGTGCTTAGTTTGATCACACATTAATTTTTTCCCCCTATTAATCGAGTCTTGTGCCAATTTTATAAGATCAGCCATAAGAATTAAAGAAGGGCAGAGGGGGGAAATTCTTGCCCTTCTCAACAGCAGAATATCAATCACCAGAACTGCAAATCTTACTGAATAGTCTTCTGAAACTGGTTTACTTTTCAATCGATAATACAAGGTTTTTTTATCTATTGCTCAGTTAAATTGAAACAATCAGCCAGTATGTAAGTTCTCCATGAAAGCAGCAAAATTACCTACAAATAAAATAATTTTCATGATTCATTTAAATTCTAACACACGATCAAGCTAGAAGGTACTAATTACACATGTTTAAAAATATAGATAATATAAATCTTATCAAAAGTTGGGAGGAGGATACACATTCTTGCCTCAATACATTACCCAACTAAATAGAATTTTTTGAAATCTTTTCTGAAATCACAGCATATAAATTTTTGTATCAAGTTTACTATCATATGCAATTTCCATAAAGTTTGCATTATTTAGATTGATTCAAATTCTTAATTTTAACATCTTGAAGGGTTTCTTCATTTTTTATACTTTGGATTATTTCCTACTAGTTTATTCTCAGAAAGGAATCTGCCTTCTTCTGTCTCTGGCAATGGACTGCAAACTGGTATAATAATTTTCACTTTCATTAGAAATAACTATAAATAAGAGTTTTTTCACACCTTAGCCAACACTCACATTTGTTTCAAAAAGTCTTTGAAATGTGATGACTCAATAGGTTATCCATTGAATAGATTCAATGCCATCCTGTCGTCACTTAAATCTCATTGATAATTAGGAGGTTAACCCAGATAAACATTTTAATACAAAAAAAAAAAAAACTTTTGGTATCAGACTGAAAATAATGAGATTAAGAGAAATTGCCAGTTATATTGGATTGTGCATAATTATATATGTCATATATACTGACTCTAAAAGCCTAATAATAATAATAAATATCTATTTGAAGACCCTTATGGTCATGTAAACATAAAATGAAATGGCAATGATAGTTCAGTTCCTCTTTTCAGTGGAGGCATTTGCAAAACCCAAATCACTTTATCGGTAATTCATCTATCATATTCCATGCAGTGCGAGTAAAATATTAAATGAGACATAGTCTTCCTGAGCTCAGAAAAGTGACATATTTGCAAATATGTCACTCACATATTTTTAGGGATTAAACTCTATTCATTTTATTCCCAGAGTACCAAAAATTTTCCTAAATGGCTATAGCCAAGCAATGTAGAAGTTTGCGTATCAGAATTTTTTATTATCTACAGAAGCAACATCCAGCATGACAAGAGCAAATATCCTAGAGCAAATATTCCTCTCATATCAGCTCTCATATTTCACCAATGTTCATTTATTTTCCTGGAAACTGCAACACACTTAAAAGTCAAAACACTGTCAGCAATAATAGATTCTAAATTATTTAATTTGTGTTGGACTTTTCATTTAAAAAATTACAGATTACTTAAATGAATGACAGTGTATCTATACAATCATATGCAATAGTCAAAATGTATAACACTCAATATGGCAGGGACATCGATCGACCTGAAATTACCCTGATCTAATGAGAAGAGAAAGCTGTGAACTATGTATTCTTATCATTGAATAAGACTTAAATATCAGTCCTGTGCAAAAGGGCATTCTGGGTTATTGTTAAATATTCATGAATTCTCTATATAATAACATGGGAGAGTGAACATGCTATAAAATCAGTTTGGTATAATATTGTGTTTGTGTACATGTGCTCTGTGAATGTATGCATCTCTATATAACTATATCTTTAAATCTATATTCATTTCATAATTATATGTAAACATACATATTAGCCTATTTTAAAAAAAAAAAAAAAACATTTAAAATGTGGACCAAATTGGTAATAATGGTTATTCTTCAAGAGTGAACTTCAAGGTACAATCTACGTTTTAAATTTCTGTATTTTTAAACAAATTATAAATGTGAATACTATGGGAAAGAATGGAAATGAGAGAGGAAATTAAGGTTTATTCATAATTTAAGTTACATATTTTAATATGAAGATGTATCACTTCACCCATGAAACAACACTTTGAGTTAATACTGCCATTTCTTATAGATGGTTTTCAACTACCCTAGAATAGCTGGAAGATTTGCCATGTTGAGTCAATTCAGACTAATTAAATCACCAGAGACATTGAATCTATAATTTACCAACACTGGTGTAGACCTTTATAAATTACAACCCATTTCAACACCTTGTATAATTTGGTTTTAATGCCTATTCTCATGTCTTTTTGCAGATGGAGAAAAGTCGCCTATGTATGTGCCCAAGTGACATGTGACTCACATGATCCATGGCAGGATCCAAGTTCTACCAAGTGTTCAAATCGTTAAGCCTGCCCCTCCTCCCCCCGCCCCGCCCTTGTGCTTTACATCACCACCAGTTAAGAACTATGCTTTTTAAACCAAAATGTTTTCCTTTTACTTCTGGAGCCTTTGAACATCATAAACCACCCCAAGCACATGGAATTACTAGAGTGAACACCCACTCTGATACCCCATACATACATATACTCCAGAAATTATTGAAAGCAATTATGGAGTAGAGACAATCAGTGTGTTTCGTTTATTATTTATAATAAAAGCTCATCTGAAAAAACAAATGAAACTGAAATTTGTCTTCAGCCTCAATATCTATATTTTCCTTTTCTCAGTTTTTTTCCTCTTGTTCCCACAAATGTTAGTGTATGATCATATGTAGTATACTATATATACACTACATCATTAGATATAGTATGTGATGATATATAGCTCAATCTCTCAGTTCACAGAAAAAAAAAATAATACTGGTTAGCTCTTCCACAATTTTGTGTTAGGGAGCTAATGAATCACCTCCAAGTTGAAATCCATTCAAAGCAAGAGAAGGGGAATTATCACAGAGCTCCTAAACTGAACAATATACACAGGCAGTTGCCTACTGAAACAGTGTGTTGCATGATCCTAACCTTTGGTTTTTCCTAGAGCAATGGTTTTCAATAGAAGAGGGGTAAAACTCCACAGGGAACAGTCAACAATGTCTTGAGATATTTTTGGCTCTCACAATTTGGGGGTGCTGCTACTGTCATCGAGTGGGTAGAAAATAGGAATACTGCCAGGCATCTTACACAACACAGAACAGTCCCCCCCACCCCAGCATGAGAATTATATAGACCCAAATATCAATGGCAGTGAGGTTAAGAAGCACTAATCTAGAATACAGTTTAATAGACATGTACAATGCAACTACAAGGAAGGAATATAATTAAGCAAATTAAAGAGTTTAAAGTTCTGTATATTTTTTTAAAAAAGCTAAAGGACACTTTATATACTTTCTACTTTCAATCTATATCTCTCTCTCTCTTACTTTTCACTTGACTCCACTGCAGCTGATATATTCATTCCAGATAAGTACATTTTTCCAGGTCAATCAGTTAAATATGTTCTACCCTATATCTGTTGAAATGTATGCGCATATTTAGATTCTAAAGGATAATTTTATTAGGGTGCAAATATATAAGATACACTGCAGTCTTCTAATCATCAACAAGCCAAATACAGGACAAATGGGACACACAAACTTGTAAACATGTGGTTTATATTTAACAGACCATAAAAATCAACAAAAAGCATAAGAATGATATTTATATAAGCCAAATGGAAAAAGTACTTTATATTTACTATATATAGCACACTTCATATAAAGAATTTATAAACTTGGACTGACTATTTATTCTCATGATTCCACTATATCTATTTGAAACAGGTCATCAGGAAGAATAATAATTTCTATATTGCTCAATGCATAGACTTTATTCAAGCATTGGTTGCTATTGACCATGCTTGCAACTGCTATAGCTAATTATATTCAACATTCACTGGATAGAGAGTCACGGTTTGAGTTTCCTGTCATTTACCTTCAGTCTACTGTTATTCTCCTTTGCTATTGGGTATCTTCATTTGGACATTCCTATTGCATCTAAAATAGCAAATTCTCATTTTCTACCTTTCATATTGTCAGGATAGGAGATCAAACTTGACCGTTAGTTTAAATTTATGTTTCGCACTCTCCTTAAGTTAGCTACCCCTGTGAAAAAGCATCAGCAGTATGGTTATAAAATACTTATCACCAAGGCCCATTAAATGAATGCCTTATTAAGTAAATAAATAGCTTGACCTACACTAAGTTAATTTATTATCAGGAAATTTGAAATTACATATATAACAGGAGGCTTGAAAGAGACTAAAATAATGGTTGGTGCTTGGAACAGAGTATTAAGGATACAGAACTAAATCTTCAGCTAGTATCACATCCTTCCTCCTCCCACATCTACCAAGGTACATGTGAGATCTAGTCTGGACCTTAAACTCTTGATTTAAAATTAAATATTTTCTCTGAGAAGTCCACTAAACATAGAACAATCATGGCAGAAGGAAAATCCTCTGTTTTAAAAAAAATCTATGGGTGATCCTGGAGTGGAAAATAAAGGTTCCAAAACACAGTCAGAGCCTATAGTTCATTTTGTTTTTTGCTCTTTTTTTTTTTGGCTGCATAATAAAATCTTTCTCTGATCCATCTCTCTCAGCTCAAAGCAGTGATGCCATCACCTGAGCAAACGGAAGACCATAATAATTTTAGCTAAGATTTTTATTTTAGTATTTCTTGATTTCCAGCAGAGAAGTAGCAAGGAGCATTTGCTGTTGATTTATCTAAAATTTCATTAAGTACAACATGCATTGATTAAAGAAATACTTTAATAACTAGCTAATAAAATTCTATTCCTTCACCTGTTACATATGACAGATTTTCCTAGTTCCACATTTGTACACATAACACACACATGAACACACACAGAGGCATATAAACATGCGTAAGACATAATTTTACCTTGTTTGTAAGACGTGGAAATGACAAAATAATTGTTATTTCCAGACTCAAACAAATCATGTTCAGAAAGTTAAGAAAGGGGAATGAATCAGAGTTAACAAACATTAGGGCATATACTAAATAAAGTATGTTGCTGATCACAGGAGCTTACCTAATTCTTCTTCATGCATCATTTATAATGTCCTTTAAAAGAAAAGTTTTATCTTAAGCTTTGATAAGCATTTATGAAAGTGATTCATGAAAAAAAAAGAGGAAAGAAAAAATGAGCCTTGCTTTGCTGCAGCTTCAGGGCTCAGATTTCATATAATTTTACAGGATACCAGAAAAAGCAATAATTTAAAAAGCACTATCAAAATTTCAATTTCAACATCTCTGTTTCTATTCTGACAGTGGTTTCCCTCACTTTTACAGACAGACATACATGACAGCTGATTTTGATGCCATCATTATTCAAATGTGCCTTGCAGAGTATTCTTCCAACTTCTTTAGGGGCAGGGCAGATAACAGCACACCCCCAGATAAACATAAACAGAGACCAGCTGGATTATTAGACTCACATTCCATAGGCTCTCTGGCAACATTCCTGGATAAGAATTTAAAAAAAAAAAAAAAAAAAACGTATTCTAGCGATAAGGCTTATGAAGCATTCACTACAACTTTCCCATTTGCACCAGATCCTGTGAAACCAATCCGAGAGGAAGATTTCACCAAATACTGTTTTGACTCAGAACTGGATAAGCATCCCCGATGTACAAATATATATAAATACATATACACACATATATATATTAATGTCACTACATAGTAAAGTGTTATTTATGGAAGCCTTACCTTGGCTGACTTGCCCTAACTGGTAGAAAGGAACTTAATGTATGAGAAGCAAAGAGGGGACTTTCCAGTGCTCACGGCACAGCTGCTCCCGTCCTCCGAGAGCCCAGACTCGGCTCCGCGCTCCTCCGAGCCCCGGGCTCCGCGGCTCGGTCTTCTGCAGCCCCGGAGCGCGCCTCTGATTGGCTGGCAGAGCCTGTCCGCCTGATCCTCTCCTCTCCGTCTCTCCTCCTTCCTATCCTCCCTGGCCCTCCTGTCCGCTGCCTTTCCCACTGCCGCCTTCTTTTCTCCCCTCCTCATCGTACATACTTTGGGGGCTGCACAAATTCTATAGCACGCACAGCGAACACCCTTTAGCCTCCTGAGCAAGGTCATGTGGAAAGCGATGCCATTAATAACAAGACAAATAAAAATAAATAAAAACGGTGGACCAACGGCATCGTCTTTAGTACCATCGACTCTTTAAATACGAAGGCCAGGACTCCGTGACAGTTTAGACCGTCAGTTCTCTGCGGGGGAGGAAAAACTGGGGAGCGAGAAAGGGTTTGACAGTCAGATGGAGTGGGAGTAGACAGCAGGAGGGAACTAGAGAAAAAGCAGGCAGGGCAAGGCACTGATGTGGCAGGCTGGTAATAAATTTTCCTATTCCCGTGCAAAGTCGTCACAGCCTGCTAAACATTCAACTGCTGGCTCATTCATCAGTGATCCACAGTCGGGTGGTAGCTGTGAGATTCAGCTTGAGCGATGCCCTTTAATGCCTTAACCAAAGCACTCAGGACATGGAGGGTTTATGAGATAGAGCTTTTCCTTGGAGGTCAGCATTGTATTTGTGAAGATGAATAGGAACTGCAGTGTCTTTCCTACTCCCTGTGCTTGTGCCTAGAAAACTCTGACACACACACACACACACACACACACACACGCACACACACGCACGCACACACGCACGCACATACACACCTCCATCTTACTATTCCAGAATAAATTAAAACGATTCGTAATGTACATAGCTGTTGATAACATGGATTCCGAGACTGATTGGCTGTATTCAAAACTGATGTGAACAGCTGAAATAACTTTACTTTCTCCCAATACAAACTCACTTCACACTCATTCATTGCCAACATCGAGCATCCTCATTTAAAGTAGTGTAGTAAACAAGTGCAGGAGTTTTATCTAAATGAAATGGCTATTCCAAGGATCCCTTGGAAGATATATTTAGAATTATACAAGGCCCTCACTCATTGCAGCCACAGAGAACAGAGTAACTTGCTCTGGTGAGTTGATACTATAAATGCTCATGATCAGAGGGTTGAGTCAAAAAGACTCAGGAAGGGTTGTGTGATAGAGGGGACAGGCTCTCTTCAAGCCAAAAGACATGGACTCAAATCCTGGCTCAAACGTTTCTCTCCACCTGAACCTGTGTAAGCTTTTCACTTCTCTGAGCCACAGGAGGCTTCTCTTTAATATGAGAAGGTAATCCTCACCTCAGAAGGTCTCTGTGACGATTAATGAATGTGGGAGACTTTCAATAAAGGTTAGTTAATTTCTAATCATCCCTTCCTTTTCACTTGAGAAAGGCCTAAGAGATTGAGAAGATCAAGTATGAGGCTTCGAAAGCCTTTAAAGGGCCTAGGAGGGAGCGTTTTTAATACAAGAAAGTTGTATTTGACTACCTTTATGTATCTTGAGTGATGTGAAATGCATGGGGATTTAATTTGTTTTGGGGTTTTGGTATGATTAAAGTAACCAACAGAAACAGTGAAAGAAGCACTCAAATTAGATTGTTTCTAATTGTGAAAGAATTGTGCAGTTAAGTGTGTAGTTATTCTTAAGAAAGATGTTAGAAGTCAATTAGAATTTGGAAATCTCCAAAATTTAAATTATCAGAGAAAAGTGGAACAGAAACAATAGCATTAGAACAATGAGCCAGTGTTGTATTATAGTTTGTATATCTTCTCTCGTGCAACTTTTGATTTAAATTAGATTTTCCTTGCGTAGTATCCAGGCATGTTCACATTCATTTTTGGTAATTGAAGAGAATCCATTTTGAATCTTTCTGTTGTTAATAAAGCCCTGAGAAACAAGGGAAGGAATAGTTATGAAAAATAAAGGGGATATAAAGAACTTTTGGTCTCTAAGAGATTATGTAGTTTAATTTTAAATGTTCACATTGTGACATTTTTCTGGAGAAGCCTATTTATATTGCTTCTTCTACTTGAATGAAATAAAATGTTTGCCAGCTTGCTACTGAAGGTTTTGCTGAGACACCAGTAATGAGTATCCTAGGGACACACCTGAAAACGAAATGTGATTTTGCTAGTCTTCCTTAATGATTTTCCCTCATAAGACCGTAATAAGCACATCCAGTAGACAGCCATAATGGAAGTCAACAGGCACTTGCTCCTGAATGGGATGACATGCAGAGGGATTTGTCAGCATCACCAAACAATACAATCCAGTCCTAGAAAAAGAATCCATTCACCAAGGAGGATTTGTATCTGTGAGACTGCATTCAGATTAAGGGCACTAGATTCTCCACAAACCCAGTGATGCAATGCACACTGGACTTAAATGGCTTCCGAAGTTCAACATTCTGAAACCCTGCCAACTTTCCCTAGCCATAGAAAAGCAAAACTGTCAGCCACTTAGTGCATCTCTTATATTTTCAGGTTTAAAAGAAGAAAGTGAACCAATGTGAACATGCTGCTTGGGGAAAGCCAGGTGGTAGGCAGGTGTTTATTTTCTCCTTATGTCAAAGATTACTTCAAAAAACTGGACAATGTATCAGTCAGCAGAATTTATTACAGAGCTAATCTCTGAAACTGAAAGCATGGCCGTTTCTGATCCTGAGTCCCCACTTATGTTACCTTGGAAGAGTTATAAGAATCATTTTCACTGGTGACAGAGAAGCATCTAACATACGATTGATGATGGTCAGACTACAGAACCTAGAAAGATAAAATTGTAATGCTAACCTGTGATCATGCCCTGAGAGACAGACTCAGGAAATTGTCTCTTTAGATGACATCTCATGCTCAGTTTTACCCTGGAAATTCAGAAGGCTGATCAACATTTTCAAACCTAAATTAAAAATATATATATTAAAGAAATGTAGGGATAGCCTATGCTAAAATTCAATATTTAAAATAATCAACTACAGAAACATGATATCATAGTTAATTTAAATTAAATGGTTATTAGAATTATAAGATAACTTTAAAAATGATCTGATTATTTATAAACAAAGAAACAGTTGGTGAAAACATGAAGCAATATATAATTTCATTTGCAGTTATTTATTTTATGTGTTTGGGTAATCAGTACTATAGAGTATGCATACATTTACATATGTGCATATATATATATATATATAGAGAGAGAGAGAGAGAGAGAGAGAGAGAGAGAGACAGACAGACAGACAGACAGACAGAGACAGAGACAGAGACAGAGAGAGAAAGAGAGAGATAATCCCCCAAAATTTACATTGGTAAAAATATTATCCCTAACTGTATAATTAAAGATAACCTAATAAAATTCACCTTCACTCACTCTATTATCACACTTCAGATTAAGAATTGCAGAGTACTGGAAAATATTGATGCAGAACAATAAAGAAGATAGATGAGAAATATTTTAAAGTTATCTATATATGTAATTAATTGAAAAAATAGTGACTCCCTTACTCATAATAATAATTAGATTAATAAATGAACTTTTACTTATTTTAAGTTTTCTTCAGTGCTTGCAGGATATCAAAGAACCAATGTGCTGTTTTGGATCTAATGGGGGCAGTATCAATAACTAACCAAGGAAAAAGTAAAACCCCTCAACTATTGAATATATATTTTATTTCAAAAACATAGGTATTTGTTGCAGAATAAGTGATAAAATGAAGACAAAGGGTTCTAAGATAACTGAACATTTACTAAATGATGGATTATAGTTTTAAGTAATTAATTTGTAGACAAAGATCACACAAAGTACATGCCAGAATTAAAAATTATATGTATATATATAATTTCATTATATATATATAATTTCATATATATATAAAATCTGAAACACTGTCAGTAAACTTTGAAGATTTGGAGAGAATAAAATAGTGCAGTAAGACTAGAGATAAGCAAATATTTTCACAACTTTCAAACTTGATGGATTGTGGAGTCTATGAAATAAAAATAACAGAACTAAATGTGAAACCTGGCAACATTATGTTACAAGGTGATTTATGAAAGATATGGGCAGACTAGTAAGTAGTGAGGTCATCTGAGTCTGTATCATATTCACATAAGAGAATTTAGAATAACCTCACTGCTTCTATGACAGCATACTAGACAATAAAAAGGAGAAACATATATGTCATGATCTTTCTACATGTCATAATTATCTCTCTCATGATTTCATTATAGCCCAAATGGAGAAATTTTAGTAAATTTAGAAAATTTAGAACATTTAGTAAAATTATTCAGTGTGGAAACTGGTTAAAGCACCATTCACACATGTTTAGAAATGTAGAGATCGTTACATGGAGGAAGGTTTCTGGAAATGAGCTCCAGAGCTCTGAGTCCAAACCTCTGGTCATGGCATTTATCAAAGGTTTGAACACCGAAGTCATCCATTGAAACTGCATGCATTGCAAGAAGCCAGTATATTTATTTGGATGAAGAACTGGACATTTTTTAAGGTTCTACAAAGAAAAAATACTACAGCTGGGTCTAAAAGTATGAGTGTATTAAATGGATGGTAATGGAGACAAGTCTTAGAATCAAAACTTGTGAATGATACGTATATGTTTCTACCGACAAAAATTTCAGTATAAATCAATTATGTGCTAGTCATCAAAAATATAAACATAAATAGGCATCCTTAATGAAAGCAAAGCATCAAAATGCAGGGGGCAATGATCTTACTCAACTCTAAACTATTGAGAATTTATCTGGAATATTTCATTTTCAGAAGACTATAGCTAATTCTGGTCTTCTTAAATTAATTTATATTTTTGTTGATTTATTCAGTGGACACAATTTATATCATTTTTAACCCCTCTCTCTCAGCCATAGGATGACCACCACTCCTTTCTTTCCTGTTGCCCTTCTGCCTTATCCATCCTTTAGAGGTCAGAACAAAGGTCACCTCTTCTGGGAAAACAACTTACTCCAACAGGTTTAATTAGTTCCTACATTTTTTTGAGGCCATAAAATAGTTTTAATAGTCTTCCAATATCTCACTTTAATAAATTGTGTTGTAGTTATAAGCAATATGGCATAGTAGTTAGAACAAAGAATCTAGAACCAAACAAATTTGGAAGTTATATAATTATATGTGCTTAGTTTCTTCTTTGGGAAAATGTCCAAAACAATTTTACCTATCTCTTAGGCTCCCTAAGGAATAAATAGTTAAAATATATAACATGCTTAGACAATGACTAGGCATATAGTAACTTGTATATAAGTTTGCTTCTTTTATCATTATATGCATTTGCATGTTATATATTTACATATCTCCTAATGAGCACCTGGATACACGGTTTGTCTAAAGGCAGTATGATGTAGCATAGATAACTATACATTAGAATTGGGGGACCTACGGTCAGGTCCGAAGTCTACCACTCATATTAAATGTAGAGTTGCTTAACCAGGTTGTGTTACTCTCTGAACATGCTACCCGACTTGTAATATGGGAATCCATGATCACTTTACAGAGCTGTCACAACCCTTAAAGAGTTTTACTCATGTAAAAGAGTCTAACACAATTCTTGGCATATAAAAGGCTTTGAATAAAAGTTAGTTGAATCCCAATTTTAAGTGCTCAGTAAGTATTCATTAAATCATATTTGCTTCTGTACTCCATTCTGTAGTAGAAACAGACAAATCACAGATAAACTCTTACCTGGGAGCTTTATATTAAAAGAGAAAATCTAGCTTCCACTGAATGTCCTGGGGACAGCACTAACTCAGTTCAACTTCCCATATTTATCTATATTTATCTTTTTGGTGCTATAAAATGAATATTGACATTTCTATGACCCTAAAATATCATAAGATTCTTAATCATCAAGTAAATATTGTATACAATATATAATATTCATAATACAAAAAAAGACAAATTTTAAAAATAATTTTATGACATCAATCTATAAAAATAAGGGTTACTTAATATTCAATTAATCAGAACTTCTGATTGATCAAATTATTTTCAGAACAATATTCAATTTGCTAATGTCATTCCAGAGAAGACAATAACTCTAAAACTTACTATTATTAATCTTTTCTTTAAGAACAACTTGTAAGACATGATGAAAACTGATGAATATATCTTGTCTTTTAAATTAAAAAAAGTAATTAAATGCATTGACATGACATTGGTTGGTAAACATATAGGTTTCACGTGTAAAATTAAATAATATATCATCTTTATATAATATATAATCTTTACATTATATATTATATAATATAAATAACATATAATATGTACTGTATACAATATATATAATATAAAATATATCATCTTTATATAAGATATATATAATATAATAATATATCATTGTTCACCACCCAAAATCAAATCATTATCACCATATAGGTTAATATCATCAGTTTTTCTAGGCAATTAAAAGTGCTTATGTGACATTTTCAAAAAAAATCAGCATTACATTGCACACTATATATATAATTTACTTTATCTAACCTTTTTCCTATCACTAAACATTCATGTTTCTAGGTATTTGATGTCATAAATAATGCTTCTATGAACATCTCTGTTTATAAATCTTTTCTTGGATCTCTGATTACTGCACTTGGTAGACTTCTGAAAACAGAAATACTAAGTAAAATATAGGAACATTTTTCAAAATACATGACAACCTTATTGCTCCTCAAAACCATTAGAAAATAGTAAAAAATGAATTTGCCCCTCACTACTCCTGAACAGCATTTCTTTTTCAATATGCTTATTCACTGGTTCAAAATTATCTCATCATTTTAATTTCTATTCATGTTATTCCTAAAATATTTATTGACTCTATCCTTGTTTTTCTCTCATAATTTTCTTTCTATATCCATCCTCCTAGCATGTTATTGCTAATTGAGAAATATAATGGAATGGAATTGTTTTAATGCTCAATCAGAAGACATTTAGAAAATTGAGTTCAAGAAAATTTTCTACATTTCTTTCTCATATTCACTTAAAAAATGTTGTGTGTGTGTATATACATATGTGTATATACACACACATAACTTTCCGTTTATAAATTTATATGTATGTTTATATATAAACATAATATATATGTATAAGTATATATGTATGTATATATGTATATATGTATATACTTACACATACATTAACACATACACATGTATATATAAATCCAAAATCCAAATATAAAGTATACATGAATAGATTTATTTAGCAAATACAGAGTACCATATGGAAAGCACTGAAATAGTTTTCATTGAGGAACAGAAAGAAAAGTAATGCATATTTTCTGGATTCAAGCTTGAAAACAAAACAAAACAAAACAAAAAATGATAAATAAGATTCAAATTATCTTTTTTATTGATAATTCTCAAATCATCTATTGAATTCTATCTCAAATTCCTACACCTACATATAGTCTACAATATTCCACCTTCATTTCTTGCTTGAATTTGTGTTGACTAGGAAAGTAGAAAGTCAATTAACATGAGTGCTCAACTTTCATGCCATCGCGTTGCTACCAAACTATATAGTGAGGAACAAGAAGTAGTAGGTGAAATTTTAGTAGTTTTTAATCTTTACATATAGGAATAGAGAAATCAGAACAGGAGCCCAATGTAAGAAAGGAACTCATCTGGTGGAGACACTGTCCACACTTTCTAAGATTTAATAGATAAAAAAATACATTGAATATATGATGGTTGATTAGCATTGAATATATGATGCTGAATTACAGGATGAAAAGTCAGTGGAAAATTTACAGTTAAAATCTAGAAGGATGATAACAAATGCCTTTAACCTGTGATAAGAGAAAAGGAGAGGTACACATGTTTAGAGAAATAATTAACCATAACATAAGGGAGATCAGAATGAACATAATATCTGGTTAGGAAACATATAGATTCAGATTGGAATATGCTGATATTGAGGTGTTAGCAAGACATTATGAGGAATTATACAGGAGTCATCTGGCAATAGGAGACTGCAGCTTGGGAAATAGTTTTGAGTGGGAGACATAATTTTATGAGTCATCTACAGACAGTAACACTAATGATATAAGCTGTTACAGCCACTAAAGGACAAAAGGAACATTTCTATAGGATGAGTGATAAAGACACACTAGGTGAAGAGAGAAAAAGAAGAGAGAAGGAATAAGAGATGAGAGTGGAGAGATGATACTTAAAAGAAATCAGAAGAGATAAACAGAAAACAGTAGTAAATCTGAACGATATGATTTTAAAAGGTCATTTTAGTCATCAGAAATTTATATTACTGATTAGTAAATAAAATTTGTCTTATATTTATACAAACTGGAAATGTAAAATGTAGAAACTCAATGATATGTTTTATTCTTTGAAAAAAAAATGTCTAACTAAAAATAAATCACATTAAGTCTTACTATAGTAAAGATTTGCATATTCTATAGCATAATAAAATTGACAAATGAAATCTCATACTTTCTTTTAATGCATGAAAAGCTTGATATTCATTTAAGAATGAGATTATCTGTACTTTACTATTTTCTGGCTTAAAGTTGCTTTATAAAATGATTTCCAAGTTGCAAGGATATATAATTATTCATAAAGGAAATTAAAGATTATATTGAAAGCAAGAAATTGAAATGGGAACTCTATCACCTTCTCTTAGCCTGAATGAATAGGTGTATATGTGTTTGTATGTATAATGGTAAGGGTGGCTGTTATATATTAAAGATTATTTATATTGCTACCTTGAAAGAAAACTTGGATCATCACATAAAGCCTGATTACATTTAACTCTGAGAAAAAATTATAGAGGCCATCAACCCCATAAAGAACAGAACAAGCTTAAAAGAGAACAGTGTCTCTGAAGTATTGTCTAGAAAGGGTATTCAAAATAAACTTCATATTGCCAGTGTTCATTTGGGGATCTAGGAAGCTTGGTTAGATCAGAAGAGATTTCATTTACCTATATCTCAGGATGCCTTATGTTATTATTCCTTTCCTTTTTTTTACTGCAAGTCAATTGTGTGTGGTGCACTAAAATAATTTCTCTGTAGGCCTCTTGCACTGCATAAGCCCAGTCCCTTCAGTTCCTATAGGCTGTAAGAATTTCATGATGAGCTCAGGAGAGCAGTGAAAATCCAAGCTTTATATTCATTACCCTGCTCAATATTTGGTTCTCAGAGTGGCAATATTAAACTATAGGGAGGGTTAAGCTCTTCCCAGAATATGGCAGTCCTACTAAGATATATACATAGGCCTTGGGCCATTGTCAGAAAGAAATGAGCATTGCCCTGCTTTGCCTATCTAAAGGTTCCTCAAGCTTCCAGTATTCATACATTACGGTTGGCAGATTTACACATATTGTCCCCAACCATATGTTTTGCCCATCATTACAGACTAGTCACTGCTGATATTGATGGTTTTCTCATCATGTTCTTCAAGCCTGAATCTTTTCTTTCTAAGGTCCCATGAATCTTTCTAATACATTTCTACCATGTTTTGAATTTTACTCCTCATATAACTGGAGAGATATATATTTTGTATTACAAAGTTTTGATCCCCTTTAGTTACTGATTTCTGAATTTCCCTTAGAACTTTATTGAATATATTGTACAGTAGAGATCTTCATCGTAAAATCCTTATGCCATCTCCCCTCCTTAAGAAACTGAAAACAAATGTCTAGACTTTGGCTGGAGGCCAATTTAGGTCCAATTCTGGCATTGCCACTTATTTGGTGTGTTCACATTGATAAGCACCGACTCTCAGTTTGCCCATCTTTGGTGGTAAAATTGCTCATTTCTGGAGGGGAATTTGAGGGGATTACAAATTTTAAAGGATATAGTTTATATAATTCACCTATTACAGTATCTGGTGCATAATATACACTTGGTAAATAACATGATAAAAAATAGACATAATCTTTGTTATTATGATTTTGCCAAAGTATATGCATATAACTAGCCTCTTCTTAAGTGTTATTAAGTTAAAAGTGAGTGCACCAAAGAAAGACACACACTGCAAATGAAAAATGGGGTATGATTTGGGGTGGTAGCGATATGGTCCATTTGTTGACACTTTGTGTTGTTGCGATTACCTACTTCTCTGAAAAGTGAATGGCAGGGATCTGCTGCCATCCACAATCTGTTCAAGGAAGATACAGATTTTCTCTATTTCAGAGTTGCAGAGGACGAAAATCAGAGCCCAGAGATAAAGGGGATTGGTTTGCCAATCACAGGACCCATAGAGCACAACTGTGAGTATGTGAAACAGAGAAAAAGTCAGGGAAAAAAAAAGCAAAAAGAAGCCATTCGCCTATTAGATATGTTTTCTGCAAAGTTGTCGCTATTTACATTTAAATTCGTTATTGTGAAATTACGCAATTATTTTAGGACAGTGTCAGTGTTGTTTCTACCAAATTTTGAAGATTTCATATGAAATCAGAACAACTATACGTTAGGATGTGGAAAGAGAGATGAATGTGCACAAAAACCACTTTAAAAGAATCAAACAATTTTCCCCCATTTTTAGAAAGTTGAAAAGGTACTGTAAAGACCAGAAAAGTCATGTAAATATGCAAACTTTCATAGAAACTACAATACAAATATCTGCACGTGTGAGTGTGTGTGTGTGTGTGTATGTGTGTGTGTGTGTGTGTGTGCATGTTTGCTGGAGGGTTGTACATGGACAATAAAGCAATTTCTGTTATATTTTTAAGTTGCTAGAGAAATATCACAGTATCTTATAAATTACTCATTCTTTAAATTTAAAGCAGAGATCTCCAACGGACATACGGCTTTTCCTAGTAATTGTACTATATTTCCCAACTAAATTTTCCAAGATAATGGAACCTCATGTCTTAACTTTGTGTCTCTTCCCTATCCTCTATTTTTCTCTCTTATTGTCAATGAGTGACCTCATACAATTCCATTTACAAAACAGAAATAACCACAAAATAGTTCCTTCTTATCAGAAAAATCTAGCAAATTATTTGCTTCTAATTATCATACTCATATGCTTAATCTTTCTGCAAACTACAATGATAGTTCTATCTAAAACCACTTTACTTTTGATCCAATATGCTAGTTATCATCCTTGATTTCTCACTTTTAATCTTCTAATATATCAGCAAGTTTACAACATGTTCTGAATCTGACCAGACTGCTTTTCACTATCTTCACTGGTCCAAGCCACCATCCTCTCTCACCAGAACTCCAGCAGTAGTTTCCTAAGATACCTCTTGTTTCTCACAAACAAAGTAGAGTGACTATTACATCGGAATAAAATACTTACATCTTGGCAGTTGAGTATATCCCTGACCTGTCTTCTTGTTCTCTGTATATTAAACCTAAAAGAAGATCTAAATATCTATCTTCTTTCACTTATATAATTACTGCAATCATCCCTCCTTTTGCAGGGAGAGAGGTAGATTGGGGAGAACATGTCATCCACTTGTATGGCAACAATGTTTTAAACATATATTAACCAACTTTATTTTTCATAAATATGAACAGACTACCAAGGATGAGGAAGTATTTGAGTAATACTAAAAACAGAAATGAGGAAATTTAATATGTGAAATAAGTAGTGATCTTGAAAATAGTTACCACTCTGAGATAGAATTCATTTATAAATTTTTAAAAATTCTATAGATGAACTAGTTAATAGAATGGCTATACAAAAGAACACATTGTTCATCTAGAAGAAAATGCCCGAGGACTTTATTACGTTGAAGATAGAGCATATGAGTATAAAGATGAACAGGTGGTATATTAAATTCCACTATCTAACTAGAAATCTCAAAACACAGAGAAATGAAAAATAAATATGAAGGATGAATAAAATGAATAAAATGTCCCTGTAATTTAGTAATGATATAAATCTTTAAGTTGAAATAGCCCCAGCAAATTCTGAATGAAAATAATGAAAAATATACATGAAAATTTCTGGTAAAATTTTAAAATGCTGGAACTGAATAGAACATTCTAAATATTTCCAAATTAAAAAAAAATAGATTACCTATTAAGAAATTAAAACTGGAGTGACTTTAGATATATTCTCACCAGCAGTAAATATTAGAAGACAGCAAGGCCTAATCTGAAGAGATGCTTGAATCTAGCATTATATAGGTTGTCATGTTATTAATCAAAGATGGTGGCAAGAGAAATATATTTGAACATAAGAAACTGCAGAAATTTTGTCCATACCTGTATTTGTGTATATTAATATGTTTTATATAAAATATATCAGTGTATACCAAACATAAAATTATATAAGCATTAAGGTAGTTTGAGGTCATACTATAACCAAATGAGAAAGAATGAATGATAAATAAACAAAAGGAAGACACCGACACAAGAAATTAGGAAATACTGGTCATAGAGTCGATCCAGACGAGAGCATCACTAAGTTAATCTTTCCTGATTATAAGACTAATTTGGGGCCTCTCTTGATCAGTTTAATCAGATTTCTCAGTACAGATGCCTAGGAATCTGGATATTTAAAAACTTTTTATTGATTTATTCTCATGATTAGACAAGTTTAGAAAATGACCACTAGAGCTTGACACTTGGAAAATTTTTCTTTGAGATACAATTTCAATAACATAGGATTCCACAATCCTATATTAAATTAGTGATTTTTTAAAAATAAAGTCACAAAGTATAGGAAGATAATTAGATGCTAAGTCAATGTAAAAGCAAATAAGATATAACGCAAAATAATAATAGGACTAACAGAATTGTAGAGGCAAGATGGAAGGTAGATAAGGGTATTGATTTCTTCATCTTCATAAAGGGTAAGTCATCAATAGATAGCCACTAGATTGGGAACTCAAGAGAAAATTTTAATTTATTTAAGCCTTAAAAGCACTGATTAGAAGAACTAAAGGTGATGAGTAGAATGGGTCAAGAGGAAGTAGTTTAGTACGTTAATTTTTTTATTTTTTAATGAGCGGGAGTTGACAGATAAAAAAATACATTTAAGTTGTGAGTATAGAAATATATTTATAATAATATCTATCAGAAGAATTAAAACTAGAAATTTCTTTGGGAAGTGGGGCTCGGAGGAAAAATTTTTATTTTTATTAAAACATTTTGAACTGTTGAAAGTTTTTAATCATGAGAATATAATTTCTATAAGAATGGAGCAGAACTATTCATTAAATATTAGAAAAAAATAAGTGTGATACTAAGAATGACAAATTATGAATTTACTTTATACTCTCTACTTCACTGTTTCCATGTATTACTCATCAGCAAACACTATTTTATAATTGAAAAATAAAAATGTAACTTTCAATTACAATTGAAATGTAACTTTCAATTACATTTGACATTCAATATTATTCTATGTTAGTCTCAGTTGTGTAGCATAGTGGTTAGACATTTATGTAATTTACAAAGTGATCGCACCATATGTATAGTACCCACCTGGCACCATACATAGAGTTATTACAATATTAATGACCATGTTCCCTATGCTGTACTTTACACCCTCATGACTATAACTACTAATTTGTTCTTAATTTCTTCATCTTTTTCACCCACCCCCCAAATCCCCTTTCCTCTAGCAACTATCAGTTTGTTCTCTGTATGTATGTTTCTGTTTGTTCATTTATAAGAAATAAACTATTATAATATTTAGTTAATTGTTACCATGACTTTAAAGATATAGTATATAGGTTTATACATATTCAGTGAAACACAGTACTTGCCACTCTATGTATGTTAAATCTGTTGCACAAATGATTAATTTCATGCATATGATACATTTCTAAAACATAAGTAATATAATGTATCAAAAGTTCTTTTTTAAAATAACAAGAGGTATTTTGAAATTTAAAAAATGCGTGTTGCCTGTATAAGAAAACATTACAAATTTTTTGAAAAGATATCTTTCTTTTTTGATAAAAATTGGATATGGCAATTCTCAGGTAAATATTTTAAGAATTTTACACAACTACAACCAACATTTGAACAGAATTTTTTTTTTTTAATTTAGCAGATGATGTCAATTTTATTTCAAGATTGATCCATTGGAGGTGCCAAGAAATTTTGAAAAAGGGAAGTCATATTGAATTGACCTATAAACTTCAAATAGATTTTTAATGTAAATTTAAAAATATAGCTTATGTATAAGTAAAGAAATAATTCAATACAATCAAAACAAATGAAGAAATAGATACCAAAATATATAAAGATTTACTATATATCAAAATGACAATGAAAATAGAAAAGGGAAGGATAGATTAATCAGTTAACTAAAGAAGGTCGATTGACTAACCATTTGAACAAAAAAAAATCCTGACGGTTATCTGACACATTACAACTCTTTCTAGGACTAAATGCTTAAAGATTAGTGTTTAGACATCTTTTCAAGAAAACACAGCACTAAGCTGATTTATCCATGACAAATTCGTTGAACAATGATTGATTTCACGAAAGAAAAGAACATAAAAGTGCTGAGAAAAAATTAGTCAAGTGTCTCTAAAAATCTTTGAATGTGGAAGGAATTTTTAAACATGACTCAAAATATAGAAACAATAGAGCGAGTGTTCATGGAAGAGGAAAAAGTAAAACAAAACAACAGAATGAACTACAGTAAATAAATCAGAATGAGCAGAGAATAGAAGGACCTGAGATCAAAGATGTTTTTTGAACATTTTGAAGTGAAATACCTAAGTGGAAATAGTGGTATGTTTGTGTGTGTGCAAATGCCTGTGTGTATATGTGGGTGACTGTGTATGTACACCACAAATCTGCAAACTAAGGCTGTTGGGGAGCATTAGGCCTGCCCCTGTTTTTGTAGGGTATGTGAGCTAAAAAGCTTTTCTTGGATTTTTTAAATGTTTTTTTAAATAGTTAAGAAAAATCAAAGTAAGAGTAGCAGCAAAATGGGATTATATAAAATTCAAATTTTGGTGTCCATAAATAAAGATTTATTAGAACACATTCTTCCCCTTTCATTATAGTTTGTGGCTACTTTTGTATTACAACAATAGAATAGAGTAGTTTTGACAGAGACCATATGGCCCGCAAAACTGAAAATATTTACTGTTTGGTCCTTTATTTAAAAATATGTGTGAACTGAAATCTAGTGAAGGCATATCTTTGATGGGATTTTCGGTCAATACCACATCCCAACAATTGATAGCTAAATCTTCACCAATTTTCATATATAATTATTACTTTAAACTTTATATGAATTCTGGATATACATCTTTTTTGTGTGTGATGACAACACACAGATTGCTTTGGAGATCGTGCAATATACACGTGTAATTATATTCGAGTGTTAAAAAAATATATGCATGTGGAAAATCGGTGTACATGCTTTTTAGCTACATAATCACTCACATTTGCTATATTTTGGGTTGTACTAAGTTTCTGAGAACAAGGCTATATTTTCCATTTTAATTAAACTAAAAATTTAATTACATTTCCAGGATTCCGTCAGCAGAAACAAATCTATAAACGTGGTGTGGAGTGAAAAATTATGAGAGCTGGTTTTTAATATCCCATCACAAACAGAGCATGTTATGGGCAATCTGTTCTTTGAGGGTACATAACCACCATGCCTCACAAGAATGTTAATTCTGCCAACACGTTCAACTAAAGTACAAAACTTTTTCATGTTTAGCTATTATCTATCAGTTAAAGCCCAAGATATTAAAAGTATATCATATTCACGATAATACCCTGCCCCTCTGGGTTTTAATTTTCAGAACAAGAGAATTCAAAGAGTAAATAGATAGCACATATAAAATACAGAGTTTGCTGCCAAGGAAATTATAACCTGCCTATGCTCAAATTCATATCTACAAAATTATACAAACACTTAAAAATTTTATTTTATTTTTAGTAGTCAATATGTCTAGAGCGATTTGCTACATGCTACAGAAAATAAATGATATCTGCCCATAAAGTACGTATAAAGCTGCATGAGATACAGACTTGTATCTCATGTGAAAATAGAAATAAGGAAAACCTTATATCCAATGAGATGTTAAAATGGAGCAGCGAATGTCATAGAATGGTTTTCCCTCATCGGTTCACCTGGAGGGCTACACCTTGGTATAGTAACTAGATTCCAGAATCCGTCCTTAAGCCTGCATACTCAGAAATCTGATTCTGTTAGCAACCAAGAACAATTTCATTGCTCAAGACGAAACTGCCATTAATCAAGCTCACAAGACTGGTGCATGAAATTAAAATGGTGATGCGTTAATCTATGTAGGGAACTGTAACAGCTAAGAAAACCAAAATAGTGAGTTCTTACATGAGTGTATTCTCTCTCTGCTGACAAAGGAAGAAGTCAAACATTATACAAAGATAGCTTTGTGCGAACAGAAGGAGAGCAAAGGAAATTAATATCATTTAAATATTTAATGGCGTCAAACTCAGAAGACCTAATTCATCTTCCTTCAAAATATCATAACACCTGGCCGGGGCAAACACCTCATGGATAGATAACGCTAATATTTGTTTCTTATTCTTTACTTCTGTAGCTGGTAAATTCACCACTCTCAAAGATACAATTGTTATTTTTAAAATTTAATAAATGTAATATGTTTACAGTTATCTTTTGCTGGACTGAGAGCTATTCTGCCCTCTTTTTGGGGAATGTCAGCAGAGCCTTTGTGCACTTACACAAATCAATAATGCAACAGTCTGTAGCCTCCATTTAACCCCATACGTTGGAAAGTTGTGTGTCCTTTCTAAAAACTTTCTAACATTTCTTAAGATTATTCTTATTTAACGTTTGCCACCCTCAATGCACCAAATGAATTTCTTACAAAGATTCATATATCATTCATTTCAATGGACATATTTAATATTTATCCTATTTGGTTTTCCAATAGCACTGGCCATACCAAACAAACAACCAAACAAAAAACCTATTTTGAGCAAAAAAACACAAAAATTCCTTAAGTTTTGAGATAACGTACATCTAATTTGATTTTTACTCCCATTTCTCCAGTTGCTTCTTCCCAACTCCTCTGTAGACTTGCTCTTCTCTATGTTTAAATGTTGGAATTCTTCATGTCTCTTTCCTTTGTTTCTTACTCAGTGCTCAGACTAGGCAATCAGGTCAGAGATCAGGTCTTCACACATTTTTTTTATGCCAATGACTTCCACATATTTAATTCTGGCCAATGCCTCTGCTCTGACCTTTATATACAACTGTCTGCTTGAATTTCCCCATGGATATCTCTAAGGAACTAAAACTTAACATTCCAAAACTAAAATAATGAGCTTCCCCAAATCTGGCCTTCCCTCTATAATTTCCTATTTTAGTAAAAGGTATAATTATTGATCCAGTCACACATTTCAAGAACCTAGAGATCACCTTTAATTTCTACCTCATCTCAACTCCCACAAACATCTAGTGTATCATAATACTATCGTTTTGCTTCACAAATAGCATTTTAATTCTATTTGCTGCCTTCTAATGCAACAGGCATCTTTTTGTCCAATTTATCATTATCTCTCCCCTAAAATCACAGAAATAGTTTCTTAACTGGTTCCTGTACATTACCCATTAGGTCTATCTAAACCATTCTACTCATTACATCAGAAGTATTTTTAAATATAAGCCTGGTTTTTTAATCATCATTAATAGCCATTGATTGATTCAACTATTTTCAGAATAAAAAAGGAAGTCTTTACTTTGACATCCAAGGCCAAACATCATTATTTTGTTATTGTTTGTTAAGAATCTATAATGTTCCTAGGACACTGAGAGTTGAATAATTATTTATAACTGTTCAATAAATGTAAAAATTTGTCCCAATGATAAACCTCCTGAAAACATGACCTATTTTTTAGTTATACTGATAGGGTATTTAATTCTAAATAATGGATTATAAAATGACTTTTTAGAAAAGTTTGCACAGAAGGAATAAGGAAAATTTGTTATGAAAACGGCATTTTAGTCTAAGGAGGGTGGGGGGTTAAGATAAGCCAAAGTTCAGTTAGCATTGTAAACATTCTGTAAAATGTTTTGTTTGGAATAGGAGGAATCAGAAATGGGCATAGCAGCAAAAGAGTCACATTTGTAGATTATCTAATCATTTTCATGCTTGTCACCAAAGCACTCTCTCTGAAACAAATCATTTTTGCTGCTTCGTTACAATATAACAAAACGCCTCTGTCTTCATCGATTTAGATCCCAGGAAAATGGGCAACATAGAGACTTTACTTCATTCTCTTACTTCGAGGGCAAAATCAAGAAGATTCCCAGGGAGACTAAAATCAATTCTGAACTTTCAATTTGCATGTTCTCATGTGAGAATACCTATAATAACGCTTATATTTGTCATTAATGTAGATAAAAATACTTGAGTAAATACTTGTCTAAGACAATGTCGAAATGACAGCTAAATATTTCTGGGTGTTGCAAAAAAATCCTACAATCTAAAAATATATGTGTGCTACATTATGTACACTCTGCATTTCTTGCCTATTTTGGTGAAGTAATATCTCAAGAGAAAATTAATTCCTTTGCAATTTGAACATGTATTTGAGACACTTATTTTAATTTAATTGTTTTAGGCACCATCCATATTTGGTGGGAAAAACAACTG
Source organism: Pteropus vampyrus (assembly GCF_000151845.1). Taxonomy (NCBI): domain Eukaryota; kingdom Metazoa; phylum Chordata; class Mammalia; order Chiroptera; family Pteropodidae; genus Pteropus; species Pteropus vampyrus. The sequence continues at coordinate 2,197,235 of NW_011888808.1, forward strand.
ATTTCAAAGAGATTTGTAGTATAATTCAGATTCTGCTCTTTATTTTTAAAAGTTAAGGCTTGACTAATAGATATAATGAAGACTGGAATTCATTCTGAATTACTTAATTCTTGTGATAATGAAAATTTAAAATAAAGTCACTGGAATTAATGTTATTTAAAAACACTAACCCATGAGCACCCTCATCAATGACATAATATGAATTGTATCTTCTCCAATGCGTATGTTTGTTTTTAATTTTTAAAATTTTTTTGTAAGTGCTTTATAAGGAATTGAGATGTATTATTTTGGGGCAATAAAAATACTAAAAAAAAATAACCTAGATCTCCCCCACTAGTTCAAACAATGTCTATGTAAAATTGGTCATTTTGTTTTTTATTCTCTAAAATGACTATTGTCAATGCCATTGATATTTTTCTCATAAATCTTTTTTATGAATTAAATGTTTTCCATAATTAGCAAATAATAATCATTTGTAACTAGCAAACAATAATCATGTGTAACTGCTTTCATAGTATTCAGAGATTTATTTTTACTATCTTTTATCTGAATGACAGGACTACAGATGCCAAATAGGCTTTTGAAAAAAAAAAATTCTAAGATCACATTTTTAAATGATGCTAAAACCTTATTAATATTTGCTACTAATAAGAACTCATTACTTCTTTTATAAATTAATTTAAAAATAAAAAACTTTAATAATTTGTCAATTTTACATGTTGCTTCATACTATTAAGTATCTAGATATATATAGACATATGTGTGTATATATATAGAGAGACATAATTTGTGAAGCATAATACTGCTCTTATTGCAAAGATAATTTACATGAGGGGTCACTAGATCATTCAAATTCAGAAGAATAATGTCACTAGAGTCCCTATTTTAATATGGATCATGCTCTCACGAGGCCCATAACTCTATGGGCTCTTCTCTTATTGACTCTGTTTCTTACTATAGTTCCAAAGACAGCTTATTATTAATGGCCTGACAGTCATGACCCTGGTAAATTCTGCAATGCTGTTTAAAAATAGAATTTTAACTTATTAGATTGATGACGAACTAATTTAGAATGTCTTTGAACCATTTTTTTGTCTAGAACATTAGGGAAGGGAAAGATTATTTTTGATACCTCTTAGTATCTGATTCTGTTTATTTATGTACTTATATTGATTGGCTAATATCTTGGTGAATTTTATTTATAGATACCATCCATATCGAAAATAGTTAAGGCTTCTATTTCATCATTTCCTCAATTTAGATTTACACATTTCAGCACAGATATTGCAAACATGCCTCTGGGTATAACATGGATATTTAAATTCACACCTATCAAATTATTTTTACATACCGAATCTTAAGAGAACCAAAAATTCCTTTGTAAATACATTATTATTACTATATTTTGAGACTTAACATTAGACTATCACTTTATTTTATGCAGCCAACTATATTTTTGATGTGTTTTCTCAAAATGCTGTTAACAGTAAGAAAAGTTGTTCATGGTGAGATCCAAAATATTTTTAGATTACTTATTTAAGTCAATATATACTCTGTTGCTTAATGTTTCATTTTAGAGAGGGTATACCATTGTGACTGTACAAAATGTCAAGGACAAAATATTCACAACATTTCTCTAATGCTTAGGATAAGAGTAGAGGTTCTCTTGATATGCCAAAGGGGCACAGAGCCAAGGCACTTCCGAATTCAATGAGGTTAGTCAAGTACAATGGTCAATATTCAATGGCATTTCAAAATGCTTACAAGTGAAGGCTCTGTGCTAAGTCCTGCCTTTAATTTTAGGATATGAGGAAGAAAGATCCATAGTCTCTTCTTGCAAGCCACCTATGTGTTGGACAAGAGAAAGAAACAGAAGGTGGGAGTTTAACACTAGCAATGCGATAAATATTATTATGAGGGGATAAAATCAGGACGAGACACTTCTAAAACAGGATCTAAATGAGTCTAAGAGGAATGGAAAAATCTTCCCAGAGAAGTTGTATTGCGCTGATAACCCGAAGCATGAATAAGAGATAATCATGTAATAAGGGCATGAGATGGCCGGAACTTTCCAAGGCAAACAACTACATCTAAGTTTTCAGCTTTGTAATAAGAAAGCAAAAGATACACATACTTGTATATGTAGTTAAATAGCCAAAGGCTAAGCACAAGTAAGATTCAGTCATCTTCTCACAGAGTCACTTTCTCTCACACTAACAGGATTAAAAACATTATGGGTGAGGAAGTAGAGTAGGAGCACGAGTGAGAATCCATAAGGTTGGAGCCTCCATCTAATTAAGCGCCACTTAGAAATACTGCCAGTGAGCCAGGGAGAGGCATGTATGTAAGCGCCATGTTATCTATTTTCTTGCCAAATGGAGACAAATTTGGTGATAGTAAACTATTCAACTGTGATCGTTTGATCAGGAGGGAAACCTGTTTGACCTCTGATATTTCCTTTTTATGTAGGGATTATCCCTCAGAACTCAGGACACACATATCCCTCTATGTGGAGGAAGGAGTTCTGGGCTTTTCTAGAGTAGGAGATCAGATGAAAGAAAAGACTATATATATGTGTGTATATATACACACACAGGAGATAGATAGATAGATAAATAGATAGATGATAGATAGATAGATAGATAGATAGATAGATAGATAGATAGATAGATAGACAGATAGATATAGATATAGATATAGATATAGATATAGATATATATCTCAGATCAAAGAGTCTACAGATATAAGTATAGAATCTTATAGAGTAGGGATGGTAGTAGAATAATCCAGGGTTTTTGATGGAATTTCTAAGAATTTTTGTGCATGATAGATTTCACATTGATAACAAACTCTGGTTCAGAAATGGGGCTAGGGCATGTTAAGCCATAAGACCATGAAATGAACTGGGTTTCCTGGGTCAAGTTTCCCATAGGTCCTGAATTGATAAACAGTATGAGCCGATATTCACTCTGTGCCCCGAATTAGACAAATAGGAGAGAAACAGAGCCAGCATGTCACCCAGAAGGTGGAGTAATTGAACATAAACCACTTATCAGAAGGATGTGGTACAAACAACATGTACTAAAGACCAGGAGTGTAAAACATTTGCATCTCAAGGCAGCAGTCATGTATCAGAGACAAAGCAGAACCTGATCAACTGTAAAGGTGTTTGAACTAGGACAAAATTGATACCATATTTATACATATGGAAAAAACATGGAGATTTAGAGTTAAATTAAGATACCACTTCAGAGCACTATGTAATATGTGAACGTTTATATTTGTAAAGTTATCGAACTGTATCTGAGAACATTCACATGTCAGTTACCACTCTGTTATATAGAACAGGATAGAGAGCTGCATGGATAATGAAACAACTTAACAGAGAAATCACGAAAGTTTGCCAGGGATTGAGTGTGCCCAGTATACACTATAAATCATGAGTTTGTATTCCACCAGCAGAATGGTAAACAGTTTGACTAATCAACATGTAGGTGTTTTGCCCATCTGGTGTGGTAAAAAGATAGAGAGCACAAAACTTGGCATTGGTAGAATTTAATAAAATTATAGATGAATGAGAGCACTGATAGAGGAGAAACAATTAAATCAGGAGATCGAGGGTTTAGGGAAGATGAAAATGTGGAAGGACAAACAGCAATACAAGTATAAAGAGAAGATACAGAACTCTACCTGTTCCATTTCTGATTTTCCAAAAACAGAAATTCTTTACATCAACAGAAACTCAATACTACACAGTTTCAGTCAGAGTGCTGGTTGTAGCAGAGGCATGAAAAAAGATGTAGAGAGAGAGAATTCCATTTTACAAATTTAAGTGAACAGTAAGAATTTAGTCTTTGTTCCAAAATAAATGTATGACATTATTTTTAATCTTTACTTTTAATAAATCTCTGTGCATGGGTTGCAGGCTTCAACTTTAATTCATAAACTCTACTGATACATAACAGCAGATCTGCTTCAATAGACCATGACCCAGGGGTCAGTTTGTTTGTAGTTTTCAAGTCACATTAGAATTGCCCACTGGCCAAGAGAAAACAACAATTAATTGCATATGAGTATTATCAATGTATATTTTTAATAATAATGCCCTTCATTTGTCTATCTTTTCTTTAGATAACCATCTATTTGCTCAAAAACTATTTTTAGAGTCCAATTTTGCTTAGTATTCTTATAGACTCATATTCTAAGAAATAAGGTATGGCTCCACGCTATCGAAGATTTTAAAATGTAGGTAGGGTGCTAAGTTAAATTAATAATAGGCAGAATGAGCTGAGATGTTATAATAATGTTGTGTAAAATGTCCTGTGAGACTTAAAGGAGTAATGTGAGCTTGAGAAAGGCAGAGGTGAGATAATCACTGAAAAAGCAAGTGGTATTTCAGTAAGTTTTTGAACCATAAAAATGTGTTGGCCTGATTGCCTTATAACCATGATGTAGAGAAACAAACACAGCAGAATTTACAGACTTGCATAAAGATATGAGAACACAAAATATACAAGAGTATGAAAAAGTTTGAGAATGGCAAGTCCATGTGTGTGGATGTTATGAGTCTTTGAGTCAGCTCCATCTCCTGGTGACCCTAAGAATAAGTGATGTCCACAATGTCCTGTCCTCACCAGCCCTGCTCAGCTCCTGTAGATCCATGTCTATGACTTCTTTTATGAAGTCAATTCATATTATATTTGGTCTCCCTGTTTTCTTGCTGCTATCTATTTTCCCAGCATTACTGCCTTTGCAAAGAACCCTGCCATCTCATAATGATCCTGAAGTAGAAAAGCTTTAGTTTTGTCGTATTTGCCTCCAGCGATGTTTCAGGCTTAATTTGCTCTAGGACCCACTTATTTGTCTTCGTGGAGGTGCAGGGTATCTGTAGAGCTCGCCTCCAAAATTGTATTTCAAGTGATTCCTTTTTTTTTTTTTCTATCAGCCTTCTTCACTGTCCAACTTTTATATCTATACATAGTTATTAGGAATCTAATGATGTGTATGATTTAGTCTTGGTCCCAAGTGACACATGTTTGCTCTTAATGATCTTAGGAATGACTAACAAATTGGTTTTATATGTCGACATGATAAGGCACTAAGCAGGAGAAGAAAATTCTCATCTGCTCTCCTAAAGGGTTTAAATTGTGTCTTGTTAGTGGTTGAGCATCACTGAAGGTGAGCAAAAAAATGTACATTTCTTTCTGTGAGTATGATGGGACATAGACTGAAAAGTGCTTAGACTAAAATCATGAATTCTTAGAAGCAATTATTTCAGGGTTAGATCCAAATTCACACAATGGTTTTGCTTATTAGAAAGAGCCAATTCTTTATAAACAGATGAGGATTCAGTAACATCATGACTCTACTTGGATTGTCTTCAATATTGTGGTTTCTTTACTTATAATTACCCGTATCTCACTCCAGTGATTCTGAACTAATCACCTTTACAGGCCACATCTTTTGTTTCATGTCTTTCTGCGCACCTTGCTATCTGCCTGAAATAACCTGTCATTCTTCTTTGCTCAGCTTTCTAACAAGATCCAGCTTAAAGGGGCTTTGCTTTGTAAATCTTTCCTCACACTCCAAGGCCATGATGGACATTCCCTCTTCACTGCATGAGGAAGCTGGCCTTCTTCTCTAAATAAAAATACCTTATTACACTCTAAGTATTACCTTATTGGTCTTCATTCCTTCTTGGCTATGTGAGTTTCTAAGGGGCGTAGGCCATGTCTTAACTTGTGTATTGTAGCAGATTTCTGAGAAACATAGAAAATTTATAAAAATTAATGCAAAGTGTACAGATGTTTCTAGGATACATAGAGAATCCTAAGAAAAATAGTAGGATTAGCGAACATGTCAGAATGTTTCCAACTTTTCCATTCCCTTTTTATGCTTAATTGGACATATTTTCTTTTAAGGAATATTATAAACCTATAAAATAGAGTCGTATACTTTCCAACTAGTGGGCATGAAAATGACCACAGTTTAATCATTTGGTTAATTATCAAAGGCAAATCAGCATTTTATTTTAGTCTTATGCCAAATCTGACCAGTTTGTGTTTCCTAAATATGATTTTCTTTTCCTTTCACACAATAATTTAGCCTTTTGAAAGCCCATGTCATAATTAACTACTAAAATTTCCTCTTAATCAATGTTCTTGCCCTAGGCTTTATTTCTCTTTAATCAGTTTAGACATTTCCCATTGTTAATACCAATTCAAAATTATAATGTTCAAGTCTGTTTTCTAAAGTAGACATCCAGCATTTTTTTTTTTAATATCACAACTTTCTTTATAAACTCCTTGCCTCGTTATCCATTTATCACTTGATCCCATCCACAGTAATAATTTCTGCTAGGAAATATGTTATGTTAAATACCTACCAACTACTTAGTCCAAAATAAATCTTATTTTTAAATCATTTTCCTCGCGAAAGGTAAAGAATATTTTAAAATATTGTTGGTTTTTCTATTTTATTACAAAAATTAAATGTACTTATATACTATTTATTTTTAAGTAATTTACTATTTTTGGTTCATGTTAGTAACATTACCTGGGATTATTCTTAGAAAAATATTGTAATAATATCTCCTTTTTGTAACAGGAGAACACATCAAAGGAGTTTGCTATATAAGACCATATGAGGGGATCTGTGACTAGGCAAATATGAATTTTGATAGATTAATGCCTTTATAAATTAATTGCTATCTGATTATTGACAGTTATAGTCTGTAAGCTTTAGTGTCTTCAAATGTGGAAAAAATATATCTTTCTCATGGAATTTCTATGAGGTTCAGAAATAAAAATTTAAAACACTGCATGAACTAAGGCTAGAATCTTTGTTTAGTGAGCAAATATTTATTAAACATAAAAACTATCCAATAATATTATTTGCATATATATGTGTCAGAAATGTTACACTGTCTTATTATAAATTGAATGTGAATTTTCATAATTCCATGAATACACCTTTCTGTGTGACATCCTAATTAGAATATATAAAATGCTTGGTCATCTTTTCAGAAAAACTTCTATATATACAGATCTTATT
>NW_011888808.1:2204552-2226913 GCF_000151845.1 Pteropus vampyrus
TCTTGGTCCCAAGTGACACATGTTTGCTCTTAATGATCTTAGGAATGACTAACAAATTGGTTTTATATGTCGACATGATAAGGCACTAAGCAGGAGAAGAAAATTCTCATCTGCTCTCCTAAAGGGTTTAAATTGTGTCTTGTTAGTGGTTGAGCATCACTGAAGGTGAGCAAAAAAATGTACATTTCTTTCTGTGAGTATGATGGGACATAGACTGAAAAGTGCTTAGACTAAAATCATGAATTCTTAGAAGCAATTATTTCAGGGTTAGATCCAAATTCACACAATGGTTTTGCTTATTAGAAAGAGCCAATTCTTTATAAACAGATGAGGATTCAGTAACATCATGACTCTACTTGGATTGTCTTCAATATTGTGGTTTCTTTACTTATAATTACCCGTATCTCACTCCAGTGATTCTGAACTAATCACCTTTACAGGCCACATCTTTTGTTTCATGTCTTTCTGCGCACCTTGCTATCTGCCTGAAATAACCTGTCATTCTTCTTTGCTCAGCTTTCTAACAAGATCCAGCTTAAAGGGGCTTTGCTTTGTAAATCTTTCCTCACACTCCAAGGCCATGATGGACATTCCCTCTTCACTGCATGAGGAAGCTGGCCTTCTTCTCTAAATAAAAATACCTTATTACACTCTAAGTATTACCTTATTGGTCTTCATTCCTTCTTGGCTATGTGAGTTTCTAAGGGGCGTAGGCCATGTCTTAACTTGTGTATTGTAGCAGATTTCTGAGAAACATAGAAAATTTATAAAAATTAATGCAAAGTGTACAGATGTTTCTAGGATACATAGAGAATCCTAAGAAAAATAGTAGGATTAGCGAACATGTCAGAATGTTTCCAACTTTTCCATTCCCTTTTTATGCTTAATTGGACATATTTTCTTTTAAGGAATATTATAAACCTATAAAATAGAGTCGTATACTTTCCAACTAGTGGGCATGAAAATGACCACAGTTTAATCATTTGGTTAATTATCAAAGGCAAATCAGCATTTTATTTTAGTCTTATGCCAAATCTGACCAGTTTGTGTTTCCTAAATATGATTTTCTTTTCCTTTCACACAATAATTTAGCCTTTTGAAAGCCCATGTCATAATTAACTACTAAAATTTCCTCTTAATCAATGTTCTTGCCCTAGGCTTTATTTCTCTTTAATCAGTTTAGACATTTCCCATTGTTAATACCAATTCAAAATTATAATGTTCAAGTCTGTTTTCTAAAGTAGACATCCAGCATTTTTTTTTTTAATATCACAACTTTCTTTATAAACTCCTTGCCTCGTTATCCATTTATCACTTGATCCCATCCACAGTAATAATTTCTGCTAGGAAATATGTTATGTTAAATACCTACCAACTACTTAGTCCAAAATAAATCTTATTTTTAAATCATTTTCCTCGCGAAAGGTAAAGAATATTTTAAAATATTGTTGGTTTTTCTATTTTATTACAAAAATTAAATGTACTTATATACTATTTATTTTTAAGTAATTTACTATTTTTGGTTCATGTTAGTAACATTACCTGGGATTATTCTTAGAAAAATATTGTAATAATATCTCCTTTTTGTAACAGGAGAACACATCAAAGGAGTTTGCTATATAAGACCATATGAGGGGATCTGTGACTAGGCAAATATGAATTTTGATAGATTAATGCCTTTATAAATTAATTGCTATCTGATTATTGACAGTTATAGTCTGTAAGCTTTAGTGTCTTCAAATGTGGAAAAAATATATCTTTCTCATGGAATTTCTATGAGGTTCAGAAATAAAAATTTAAAACACTGCATGAACTAAGGCTAGAATCTTTGTTTAGTGAGCAAATATTTATTAAACATAAAAACTATCCAATAATATTATTTGCATATATATGTGTCAGAAATGTTACACTGTCTTATTATAAATTGAATGTGAATTTTCATAATTCCATGAATACACCTTTTTGTGTGACATCCTAATTAGAACATATAAAATGCTTGGTCATCTTTTCAGAAAAACTTCTATATATACAGATCTTATTTATCATTTAAGTTATATTAAAATTTCAAAGTTTACAGCATAATTATTGAATTTCTGCTATCAAAGCTTTAAACAGGAATGTTTGCATATGGTTATAAGATATTCAGTGCTAACTATTTACTGGAAAATGATTAATGGCTAATTTTTTAAATTACTTTTCTATAAGATAGAATAGTAAACTTTAAAGTTTATTATTTGGAGAATTCAAGAAAGGTAATTTTTTCTAATTGTACTATTTCCAAACATGAAAAAATATTTGTATTAGTTTCTATTGCTATGTAACAAGTTACCACAAACAGGACTGTGAAACAACATAGTTCTGTAGGTAAAAGCAAAATCATGGCATGCCTGAGCTCTCAGCTCAAAGTACTAATTTCACAAGGCTGAAATTAAAGTATCTGTTGGTCTAGATTCTCATTTGGATGCTGTGGGAAACAATCTGCTCCCAAGATCACTCTGGTCATTTTCAAAATTTAGTTCTGTGTAGGTATTGGATTGAGGTCTCTTTCTCCTTAATAGTGGTTGGCTAGGGGCCACTCTCAGCTCCCAGAAGGTACTTGCCTTTTTTACTACATGTCTTTCTCCATCTTCAAGCCAGAAATGGTGCTTTGCATCCTTCTCCTGCTTCAGATCTATGACTTCCTCTTCTGTCCCCAGTTGAAGAAAACTCTACTTTTTAAAAGCTCATGTAATTATCAGGCCTACCAGGATTACTTCCCTATCTTAAGGTCAACTATGACTTATAAAGTAACCTAATTATGAGAATAAAATCCATTATTTCTATAGTCTCAGGTATTATATAGCACCAGTACAACAAAGGGACAGAAATCCTAGAGGACATTTTTAGAATCTTACCTCTGAGAGTGGAATCATAGAGCTTCTGGAGCTCAAATTCTATAGCTTCTCAAAAATTAGATTTATAATGATGTCGTTTTAAAGATAAAAACTAACATGAATCAGTCATAAAATGTATTCATTTTGAAACTCTTTGAAAATTCCAAACTGAGATAACATTTATATTCTACTTATACCTTTATGGGAATTTTTAATTACCATGCAAAAAAAAAAAAAAAAAAACAAAAAACAAAATGAAACAAAACAGATAATTAAAAATAATAACAGAAAAAATGAAAAACCCAAGTGCACATTTGTTTTGTTTTGTAACTGAGAGCTTGAGTGAAATTAAAACAAGCAAAAAAAAAATAATAACATTTTCTAGTGTTTTCATTCTGGTAGACATTTTTTTTCTCTAAGACTGTCTGTGATTTTAGAAATAAACACATAAAGGTACTGATTTCATTCATTCATTCAATTATGTTTTTCTCTAAGAATTCCATTTATGACCTGACTTTATAAACTCTTACTTTAATAGGGGCTATGATGGACCTTTGGGTCAATCTCTTTCAGCCCAACAGGGATCCCCAAACAAACATTGGCCACTAAAGAAGTTCTGTGTTGAGCAAAAATGTGTAAGTTCTTGTATAAACACTTTGTTTTGTCATTGGCTGAGGGCCATCTAAAAAGGGTAAGATTTCAGCTCAAAAGATGAGATGAACTTTTTAGTTAATAGTTGGAGGCTCTCAGATAACTCTACTCCTTGAAAAGAGTTCTGAGAGGACATTTCAGTATATGCTGTATGTATAGAACCAATAATTTAACTTCCATGTCCAGTGATTACTCAAGCCTATCTTCATAGTATCACATGGATAGAAAGGCTATATCCACCAAAACAGTGACATGATCATAAAATATAAACATCAGATGTGGTAGTTTTTCTAGTATGTACCAATAAACATCTGCTTTAGGATCAAGCAAAAATTACTGTTGTAGTTTATGAAAAATAAGCTACAATGACTGGCTGTATTACATTGTGAGGAAAGTGAGAAGTAGTATTGGATCAAAAAAAAGTTGAGTTATGTAGTACGAATATGTACATAATGAATATTGGTTAAGGACATAAGGAATCTGGACGTGCTGAGACGTGATTGCCCAAAAGAAGAGGTGGAGATAATTATTCACACCCCAATGAAAGTTGTCTAATATTAGGAATTAGGAAGTGAACCTTACAAACCATCCTAAACAACCTGAACAAATGTGGCTTTTATGCTTTTGTGTGCCAGCTACGCCTGCAGAGACACATGGAAAAGTCGAGTTATAACAAGTTTTTGCAAATATTGGTAAATGATGGGGCTGACCTAATGTAATCATGTTTGCTCTGACAGAAGAAATTTTGTTGGCAGTGGGAAAAAATATTTAAATAGAAAATTTCAAAACTGACACTTGGCCCATCCATCTCCTTAATGCAAAAGACGTAAGTGACTGTGCATTTTCTTTAATTTCTTTAAAATTAACAGAAGCCCAAGAGAGTCATGAAGGGACCAAAACTATATAATTATTGCTACCTGTGCATGAATTGCCCATGTTTGTTCAAAGAAGATTTACAGATGAAATAGTTCTGCAATTTTGTAAGCTGCTCTGATCTTAATTCATTCTGGTTTATGTTGGACTTAATTTTATCTGTAAAAGAAAGGTTGCTACAGTTGAATTACTGTGATGATAATGAACAAAAAGACCCAGGATTCTTTAACCTATAGTGAGAAGAAAAGAAGAACTGGAAAAATTAATGGTTTAAAATATTGTCTGTTAATAAGCTTTAGAAGGGGCTGGTATCGTTGCGGGTGTCTGCGTATGGTATCAGACATAACAGACTGGATAACCTAAATTGGCAGGTAACAAAACAAGTATGAATTCCCTAGTGACCTCATGCAATTTCTGAGAGCACTGAGGAGTTGGCTAACTACCTCACTGAAACCTCATAAAGTGAGACCTCAGATTCACCCCTGCTGATTCCTCTGTTCCTATTTCAGTTTTCTTTAATTGCAAAGTCAGGTAGTGACACTGGTTGTGGAAGAAATCCAAGATGCTCATGCATAAACTATTCTATGCTTAAAAACAAACAAACAAACAAACAAACAAACAAACAACAAAAACCCACAGCAACAACTCTTGAGAATCTTTAACCTTTGATTGATGTTTGTAGAGAAATAAGATGAGGATAATTATTTAAGACAGAAAAATAGATATTTCAAGTGCCACAATTCACAATTCACAAGCATATGTTAAGAGACCTTAGCAGAGAGATGTAGGTAAATTCACTTTCCACCAGTAAACAAGACAGGCAGGGTTCATCTATTTTAAAACAAATCGAGGGACCAACATCTGCAATAAAGAAAGATGAAATCTGGGAAGTGTGAGTGGCTGATAGTGAGAGCCAGAAAGAAAGACAGGGCAAGACCAGCCAATCAACCCACACAATGGAAGCCATTTTCCTAAGTGCTAACCTGGAAATATAAGCCCTTTCCCCTTTTGGAGATTGTTTTCTTTTTCTTTTTTAGAAAACTGTCACTTTTGGATCCTTAAGGAAAGGAAATGTGAATGCAGTGTCTAATAAAATCTAATGCATCAACATGGGTTTAGATATACACATACAAAGTTCAGAGGAGAAAATGAATGATCCAGATAATAGATTCTATTAAAAACTTAAAAGAATAAGACCTTTTTTAACAAGAATGGACAAGATTGATTTTACAGAGAAGGTAGAAATAAAACTAGCCTGAAGGGGAAGATAGGAAACCCCAACAAGAAAAGATCAAAGACATGGTTAGTGTGGTAAGCAGAGTAAAGACTGCCCCCAAATGTCCATGTCCCAATCTCTCAGTTAATAAATCAAATGTTTATCTTCAGTGCATTGTACTGTTATCGTTTGCTTACATATGTGATTGCTTACCCCTATATCAGCCCAGCCAGGTGAAAATAGTAGATATGAAATCGAGGTTTGGATAGTTTATTATCTACAAGGTTCTAAGTCAATATTTTAACCTAGATGCCTCCACTCTTAACACTTTGCTGCCTTATTGCCTATAACAGATGTGTCAGGCCCAGCATTAGATATTCAAATGATCTGGTTTAGAGTCATACAATTTTCAGTGACATATAATTCATTTGCTGTCAGAGGCTAAGTGTTTCCTTTGAGGGAATTACACTCTTAAATTTGATCATCTAATTTGATATATGAGACTTGAGTGTTGTTCCTTTCTCTGAAAAGTGGTTTCTCCCGTATCACCAGATTCTTAAAACACTTCAATGTTTCAAAAAATTTTTAAAAAATACGATATAACACCTTTTACTTTATCAGATAAGCAGAAGGGAGCCATTAGCAAACCATGTCAAATAACACATTAGTAATAAATTTGTAAAAGAGCCAGAGTTCCCTAAATCATCTGTTGGTGATCCCTTAATTTTATGGTATCAGTATGCTGACATCTACCAAATAAAGTTAGATTTCTGGAAAGTACCAAAGTCGAGAGGTTGGAAAGGAAAGGGAACACAAATGACATTTTCTCTCAATATTTTCCTTGCAGAACAAACCTGTCACCTTTCCACAGCTCTAAAGGATTTTACGTGCAACGCATGTTGAGTGAGGTTCAAAAAGATGAAGCAATTAATGATACTCCTGTTAGTGACAGAAGCTGCATCTGTCTCTTTTATAAAAATGTTTACTCTTCTACAAAGTGGAGAGGTTAAGCTAGGTAATTTATAAAACTTTTTTTGTCATCTAAAATGCCTTTGTACCATGGACCACAACTATCAGAGGATATTGAAACATCTGAAGGACAGGTGTGTCTCCGATCAAACAGACTGGAACATAACCACTGTGGTTAGCCCTACCAAAATACTCAAGCCACTGCTAAACAGATTTGGGAGGATCAAATGTGACAGAATGAGTTGCTCACCAGGAAGAAAGCAGACTGTCTGAAATCCAGTCTCAATGTTTCAATTCACCCTTTGAAATAAAATAACCTCAACACAGATTCTAGAGTTCTTTAGGCCTAATGTGGCTTTGGTGTTTCTTTTTATGTCTGAATTGAAAAATTAAATCCTTTATTTTGTGGTGGTGGGACTAAATATCAAGTCAGAAAAAAACATTTTTTGCAACATATCTATTTCCTGCGACAATCAGCTTCTTTATATACTGCCAGGACACTAGCAAACCATGTATATAAGTATTTCAGTTCACATAAAGACTGATCTATTCCATTAATGTTAATAATGCTTGGATAATTGAAGTGTAGTTGTGTAAGTTGTCCGTGGTTTAGAGACATGACTTTCTATGAATGAATGCCAATTATCGGCTATGGAATTCTAAGCTCTTCTTGGAGATTAGGTATTATTCTAGTGAAAATATAAACATAAATAAAGCATGAAAATTTATGTATATTTATTTACAATCCTCTGATCCTGGAGTAGCACAAAAGAGGAACCTTATACATGAATGACACAATTCTCAAAAATTACATAAAATTGGAAAGAACTTACAATAAAACAGATGGCTACAGAGGCAGCTGCGTCGTATTTTTTTTTGAAGTATGTTAGACACATATGTGGATGGGAATATGGAGAGTGTAAGGGAAAAGAACTGTGACTGTACATGAAAATAAGAAACTGATGAAGTTCTGGCTTTTTTACCATGAGATTAAAACATAAGGGCCAGAGATTGATTTATCTTCAGGTACTTTCCTAACTACAAAATGAAGGCAGTAGATTACTCTTATATAAACCATTTTTAAAAATCCACTGTAATATGTTTACTTTTCCTGTTTATTTCAAATCCTTGTTTGTATGAGTTATTTTCCTGCAAATTCCCACATATATTCTAAATTTACAGTGATTTTAGAGTCACAGTCGATGATGGTTAATTGTATGCGTTAAACTTGATGGGGCCACTGGGTAATGGCTTGGATATTATTTCTGGATGTGTTTGTGAGGATGTTTCTAGATGAGGTGATCATTTGTCCTGGTAGACTGAGACAAGCAGACAGCCCTCCCCAAGTGTGGGCGGGCCTCACATTCTAGGCCTGACTAGAATGTAAGACTAAATAAGAAAGGATGCTTTCTCTTTTGCTGCCTCATTGTCTTTGAGCTGAATATCGGTCTTCTCCTGCCTTTCGACCTAGACTTGGACTGAAACTATATATCATTGGCTGTCTTTGGTCTGCATTTCAATGCCTCCATCATTATATAAACCAATTTCTTATAATAAACCATTTTACATGCACTTATAGATACATGCAAACACACATGTGCCTGCACGCACACACAGGCACACACTATTGGTTCTGTTTCTCTGGAGACACTTGATTAGTAATCAGTTCAGCAAGTATTCATATACCCCTCTCTCTTCCAGGAACTTTGTAGTAATTCATATAAAGCATATAAGATTGATTAGAATGGCCAGTGAATATAAGTGCACTAATTGCATTTACACAGAAACTCTAAAATTCATCACATGATCGGTCATAGCTCCTTTCTTTTTTCTGTCTCTGCAATTGGGCAAGGATGTATAAATAGCCTCTGTCATCCTGGGTTCTTCAGTGATTACGGTGAGTAAAATTCCCCTGCCAATTCACATTAGACACACAGGATTAGTCAGGCATGAACTTTCATAGTATTACCCACTAAATTTGGACAATTTGTTAGCACTGCATAGACTAGCCTATGCTGACTGCTACATTCCTACCATGTTCATCCAATCTATTATGTGCTGGATTTTATTATTGCTTATTTTAGTTATAATAAGCCAGGCACTGTATTTTTAGGAGTTTTTCAGATACTAGAACACTTAAAGTCGTCTTTTTAAAGCAAATGGATCTCAGGAATATTATATAACTTATTGAAGTTGACAAAGCTGGACACTAAACACAGTTGTGTCTAATTTTCCCTAATAACTATTGTTTGCTGTTTTTCTCTCGTTCCTGGTTTCAGCTGATGACAGAAAAGACAGTTCTGTGGTTGAACATTTTACCTCTGTTTTGTTTATTTTTGTGGTTGTAGTTATTTTTTGTTGAGGTTTGAGAAAGTATTTAGAAACTGGACCTCAAGATGGGATATTGGAAAGTCATTAAGGCATCTGACAAAGTCATTCACAAAATTGTTATGAAAATAGCAAGGAAATGTAGACTAAAAATGCAATAAATTAAATGCACAACTGTTGACAAAGATATGCTCCCAAGTTGCACATTCCCAATTTTCCACCTTATAAAGTACATGCACTTTGGTGTCAAGGAGTCTGGGACTAGAAAAAGTGACCGTCTGTCCATATGTCAGCCTCTTTGCACAATGAAAACTTGTAACTATCTTCTCTATTGTTTGTAAAAATTAAATAAGGTAATGTAGGTAAATTATTCAGCCTGGCAGATAATCCATCCTCAACAATTTTTAAAATGAAAGGTGAAAAAAAAAAAGAAAAAAAGAAAAAGGAGTAAAAACCAAAGCTGGTTTTGTTTTGTTTTGTTTTGTTTTGTTTTGTTTTTTGACTGCCTTATTCAACACTTTTAAGTGACTAGACAGAACTCTTAAAGTATGGCACATTATTTTTGGATGACTCACAAATATGTACATGTGCAATTAAAAGCACACACATATGTTATCTAGGTATTCGGCTTAACAGAGATCATAGGGGGATGTGACTCAGATAAACAAATAAACAAAAACAAAATATAACCAAACCGAATGCAAACAAGAATTAAAGAGATGCAGGCTGAAAGCATGAAACAGTCCCACAGGCAAGAAAACAAAAGGCACTTACACTGGGCTTCTAAAAGAACAACGAAAATACCATGTCTACTAAAGCACGTTGTGTTTGAAGCAGGCTTTGAATCAGAATGCAAGCAGGTGCATAGCGTTTTGGAATTTGTCATGAAAAAGGAACCGGAGATGTTTCATTCAAAACAAAGACGAGCTTCAGGATGGGCATGAATGTCATCTCTCAATATATGAAAGGGATCCTGAAGAAAAGGTTCTGTTTATAGCTTCAATTAACAAACAACTTACAGAGCGGTGTTTATTGCTCATTCAAAGGAAACATTTCTTTAGAGTTAGAATTATCTAAATGGAATCCAAAGAAATAGTCATCATGAAATATGTTGCTTCTTGGAGTGGTAAATTCCTTGTCAAAAAGGTTTGTCTCTTGCTATTCTGCCCTCTTGTGAGACCAAAAACAGTGATCGGTACCCCCAGCGGGACTGGCCAGTTGATGTTTAGGATCTTTCAAACTAGGAAATAACTTGATTACCTTTCTATATCACTTCGTTCAACATTGCTCACAGATTCTTCAAATATTTATATAGCGCTTACTATGAGTACGACACTACAAGCTGGTGTTATATATTAAATCATCACCCGATTTAATTTATGAAGAGGGTAACATTATCTTTTATAAAACATTAGGAAAGTGAGGTGTAGAGAGGTTAAATACTGTGTGCACAAGCCCAGGATATTAAATGTAGATGTTAAAACAACCCAAGCAATAATATTCTAAAATTTGGGTTTTCTAATTCTTTTTCTTCTAAAATATAAAGAGTACATAAACCTTTCAGTGTTTCTCATGGTGACTCGTACATTTTTGTAGAATCATAAAACCAAGATATTACATTTTATTATTGAGTAACCATCACATGAGACACCATTAGGAAATACTGCATATTTTTGATCCAGTGTGGCTTAGTCTTATTATTATATTGTCATTTTTTCATCTTTATTAAACCTAAGTATGAAAACTTCGTTTACAAATCAGACCCAGTGCTATTTTTAAACGCTATTGTGTCTCACAGACTGCTGATATCTCACACTACATTTCTCTCCTCTAATTAAATGACTCAAAAATGTAAAATTTGCTTTTTGAAATGGCTAAACACATCAGGAGATGGTTTTCTTTCCCCTTTCCGAGAAAAAAAATATTCAAGCTGCCTGGCTTATGTGATGAAACGATGTAGATAACATGCACACGGAATAGTGCAAGGTGAGAGGGGAGAGTGACATGTAGATAGCTCCGATGATGATCTTGGCACTTTTATACTGTCTAAAGGCACTCTTACAAATTTGGAGGAACTAATTATTTTGTTTTAAACAGCAGATCTTTCTTAACTGCTGGCATAATGCTGTCATATCCTTTCTGATGAGTTAGCAGTTGCAATGCCAATACATTAAGCAGCATTTTGCAGATGAAAAGAGGCAGAATAATAATTCTGTTGAACATCACCAAGTAAGCAATATAATACTTTGTAACAGATCATTCATTATTATTTAGAACTGAGGATTATAAAACTGCAATAACATATATGTTTAGTATTTAAACAGCAAGAATAACACATATGTTTAGTATTTAAGCAGTACAGATGCTTAAGACCACCTGGACTGCATGCTTATGGAGGTATTACATACATTTATAGATGAATAAAAATGTGAGCAGTGTCAGCCAGAGTTCAAAGCACAGCAGCACTTCTCATACTTCCCTGTTCTAAAGCAAAATGATGTTTCCTCCATCTCAGACTTCCTTTTCTGCATTATGATCCAGGATGAGAAGTACCCTGTAACTATGGATAAATAAAATTTGAAATCAAACTGAAGTAATTAAACTTAATTCCCACATAATTTTTATTTTAACATTGTGTGTACATAACAGACTGAATATCTTTGGACACCATCTTCAGCTTCTAAATTTTGAACTTCAGAAGTTCAGTAAAGAGTTTTCAGTAACAATTCTATGTAAAAAAAAAAAAAAAAAGAATGGAATAAGAAAATCAAGGGAAAATTCTCCTGAGATTTAGATTTCTTATTTGCACAGCAATCGAAAGTGGCATACTTCAAATCAGATATAATCTGTTACATTTTGAGAAAGAAAACATTTGGAAAAAGGAGACATGATTTTTTTTCTCACGTGAAAACATTGCATGGCAACTCACTGAATAGCATGAAACAATGGCTAACTTAATAAAATATTTAATTTTCAGGAAAAAATAGTACATCAGACGAAAATTGATAGTGCCAATCTCCTTTCAGCAAACCTTCGTTGTTTCCTAACGTTTTAACTCTTTTTAAATACTTTATGTGTTCATTTACAGTATAGATTCTTAATTTCAGCACTATTACCATTTCGGATTTTTTCTTTCTTTGATGTGAGAAGCTGCCCGGTGCATCTCGGATATTTATCAGCAGCCCCGGCCTTGACTCACTAGATGCCAGTAGCAGCCCTTCAGTCATGGCAAGAAGTAATGTTGCGAACTTTGCCAAATGTCCCCTGGGGGTCAAATCCTCCCTGGTCGAGAACCACAGATTTAAGGCCACCAGAGTCTGTGTCATGTACCCTTTCCTATAATATCTGAGATTTGCCTTTTGTCTTTTGCCCATGGACCTTCCTCCACATTCCTTTGCCTCCATTATAATTTAACTCTCATTTCTCTACTTTAGAGAAATTAACACCCGCCCCCGCCGCTATAAAAATAGCTCTATTTGTAGGAATCATACACTAACTCCTCTTCCTCCTGCTACCATGTCCCTCACCAGGACACATAGCTTGGTGAGGGACTGAAGGCCAGATTTCCGCCATTGTTCACCCACTGGACAAGGCGTGCCATGCAGTGAACTGACTCTGCAAAATAACCTGGGGCTCTGTTTATAATATGATAATATGCCATTTTTACATGGGTTGTGTAGAACTCATAAATTAATGTCTCCATAGTGACAACATAATAGTGGGTGGTTGTGTTTCCAGGAGAGTCTTCAAAAATCAATTTGCCCATAAATCATTTGAAATCTCTGAATGGTAATTTCCTGAATTCTGAGATCTTGTAACAGGAATCCATGCTGTAAGTTTTCAAATAAGGAGATAAAATGGAAAGACAGCTGACTGTCCTTCTTCTGATTCAGTCTGATAAAAAATGTTTAAAATTAAAATGTCTTAGCTTATATATTTATGCCATTTTTTTTTCCCAATGACCCTAAAACTTACATTTACAGAAGTTCCCTGAAGTTCAATATGTGTCAGCTGTTTTTTATGAGAGGGCATGGCATCTCTTCTTCAACATTTCTCTTTTAGCCTGGCTAGAAGAGATGGCTGGGACAGCCACTGCCGTTGGCCCATAACTTCCAGATTCCTTGGCCCCCATGTAAAAGCTGTGTGCTGGGAATGTGAAGCTGCTCTGTGACAGCTTTGGGCTGATGAACTCTGTACCATTTTGCTGGAGAGAAAGATTCTGTCTAAAAATTGAGTTTTTTGGTGATTTCAAGTTGTATGTAATCATAAATAATACAGGCAGTGCAGCTAGTCACAAAAAAGCAGGAATCTAGTAAAGGAAAATTTCAAATTCTAGAAATCGTCTTTGCCTTAAGGCTACAAAGCTTTCCCTAAAGTCGAGGAGAGTGCACGGGTCATGGAGAAAGGTCTTAATGCCATGTCTATACCTGTGCTCATTGACTCAAGTAACTGGTCTAAAAATGTTGGCAGAGCATCTTTGAAATCAACAGATTCATAAAGCTTAAATTTTTTATTTACTATTTTATTTACTATTTACTAAATTTATTTACTATTTATTAATAGTAAACGTGAATCGTTAAACATTTTTTCTAGCCAAGTTAATTCTAGTATCCTGAAATCCTTCAACATAGATAAAAATAGATATCATTTTATAGATAAAGCAGTTTAAAAGGTTTTGAGTAAGCTGCCAAATAATGACGACGAGAACACCTTAAATTCACTGAATCCTCCTGAAATTTCTTTCTCTGTGCTAACACCAATGATGTTCTTTACATCAATAATGTTTTATATAATTTACCCATATAACAATCACTTGGGATCAAAAATATGATCCTTGTTTAACAGAAGAGGAAACTCTGTTTTAGAAAAAGAAAATCACTTAGCTAGACTCAAATAAGCATTTAAAATGTAGAGGCAGAATTCATATCACAGCATTTGATTCCACATTCCATCTCATCGCACTGTGTTCCAGGTCTACTTTTCTTATCTTCCTTCCCTTTACTCATCATCCTGCCCTCCCAAGGTCATGAGGAGATATTGATGAATTAACATACTCTAGATATTTTCTCCTTTTTTAATAATATGTCCTAGACATTATTCGTTTTAATAAAAATTATATAAGTAAAGTTTTAATATTTGCTTACTCTCTTATTACATGTTTTTTGTTTTTGTTTTTATTTTTTGTTTTTTATCATATTAATCTACCAAAGAGTTCAGTGGTTACCCAAGATCTTAGGGGGGACTGTCTAGATTTTCCCTATCAGAATTACCCCAGCTCTTACTCTAAACTTTTTTAACATCATACATCAATATTGTCTTTTTTTCTAATGTTCTGTCATTGTCCTGTTAGGCAGTGGGTTAATTTGTGGTAAGGTGACAAGATTTCACAAACATTTTAAGAAGGACTTTCCGAAAACACTTTGCTGAAACTCAAAGGAGTCTCAGTGTGTCTGCTGACAGTTCAAGGCATCATCTCCGGCTGCTAATGCAGTTTTTTTTTGGTTATGGAGGTTTTCAATCTCTTTTAAGTCATGCCACATAAGTGTCTGTTCATGTGCCACACACGGGTTTCATCAGAAAGAACAGACATGAGAAATATAACAGCAAATAATTTTCAGGGAACACCACAAATTTGCCTGTATTACTTTATAAATTCTGAATTCAAGTGTATAGTAGTGATTATGGCAAGGTTGTACTGTAGGTCAAGAATAGGTCCTTTGTCCAAGACATAGTCACTTTATAGTTAAAAGGAATTAAAGTTATACAAAAATAGGAAACACAAAGCATCTATGACTGCAGACTATTTAAGATCTATACTATACTATATTTATATACATCTAGATGATTGGTTTATTTTGTATTAGGAACTTTTTAATTTTACTGTTCTAATAATATAAATAACTCCTGCAATTAAATACCATATAGTTAGAAGAGGCATTAAATTACTTCTTGTCTAATTCAACCTTGAGTTATGTTTAAACATAAGGCCATAATCCAAGAATCTTCAGTCATCAAACCTAAAAACACTTGCAGCATTGGCAATTACCAAACACTCCCTCCACATGACCTGTACACAGTTTTCCCTTTCTCTAATTTCTCTCTAGGTAGACTCACACATATTGCTACATTATAATTAATTTAACAGATAATGAGTGAGACAGTATCTATTAGTTAGTAGAGAACTCATTTTCTAGTATAAGATGAACAAAACACAAACATATACATATATTTATACATATAGCATTATATATATAATACATACATACACACAAATATATATTCATATGCTGTGAAGAAACATGTAATACTATAGATATTATGAAGAAAATAAAGGAAGTATAAGGAAATAGAGAGTGAGATACCTAGCTAAGAATAGTGATTTTGAGATGGCGTCATCAAGATCATCTCACCTGAGTAGAAGAGATTTGACCAGATACCTATAAAAAGTGAAGGAACCAGTCATGAGGGAAAGAACAGTTAAGCTAGAGTGAATAGAGAATGTCAGGCACTGAGACAGAGACATCCTTAGTATCTTCATGAAAAATCAAGGATGCTGGAAGAGAATATCCTGAGCAGTGGGAGTACAAGATGGAGGGTAGGTTGTAGGCCATTGTAGGCATTTAAGGTCAATGAATTTGATGTGTAAAATGAGAAAGGATTTTGATGGTCTTAAGGAAGAGATATGATTTTATTTAACCTTTAAAAGGATCATTCTAGCTACTGTGTGGATAGTAGACCATTTAGGAGAGAGAATAGAAAGGTAGAAAGTCTAGGAAGCTATTTTAAAAGTCCTGGTAGAAATTATAGTAACTTGTCTACAGCCATGCCTCCCTGAACAAACCCAATCCTGTCTGATCTCAGAAGCTAAGCAGGTTTGGGCCTGGTTAGTACCTGGATGAGAGACCACCTAAGAAGACCAAGTGCTATAGGCATAAAAAAAAAAAAGAAAAAAGAAATTATAGTAATTTGAACTTGGGATAGCTGTGGTGATAATAGGAGCAGTCGGAATCTGACAATATGTTGAAGATAGAGCCCATGAGATGTGTTGATAGATTCATGTGAGGACTGAAAGCAACACAGAAGTTCATGACATCACATTTTTTGGCTTTAGTCACTGGAAGAATGGGCTTTCTCTATCGGAATTATCTCACCCATTGCTATAAATGTTCTTAACACCATACTTCAATATCGTTCTAAATTTATACTGTTCTAAATCGACTGCATTTACTGAGATGAGAAACACTTGGGGAGAAGCCTATCAGGCATGGGTTCAAAAAATAATTAAGTTTTGGATGTATTAATTTTAGCCTCCCAGTGGTGCATATGAATGTGTAGTTAAGGGAGGTGTGTGGGTCAGATAAATATTACCATGTATTTGGACACCAAACAATTATAATGATGGATTTCAAAGAAGGTATAAAGAAGAAACTGAGAGAATAAGCCAGTGAGGTGAGAAGAGAATGTCCCAGGGGCCAACAAGAAAAAAAGTAAGGACGAGAAAGCAATGCTTATGCCAAATGTCGTTAATAGGTCCAAGATGATAATGATGAAAATTTGACTGTTGGATTTCACAGTGCTTTTCAAGAGCAGTGTATGTATAGCTCTGGAAAGAAAACCTAAGTGCAGTTCTTTTTGTTTGTCTGTTTGTTTTAAAGGAAGGAGAAGATGAAGATAAATGACAATTAAGAACAACTCTTTCAAGGAATTTTGCTATGAGAAAGAATAGAAAGACAATGGGACAGTAGGTGGAGCAGGAGATAAAAAATTGAAAGAGTTTTAAAATGGTAAACATGTCATTATGTTTATGTGTTGATGAGAATATTTACTCTATAGGCACAACTAAAAAGGACAAAGTTAGGAAGGGATTGGAATTAGATAGGATTGTGTTTAACCAATAAAACAGAAAATGGCAGAGGACGCATATACAAATGCATGTATGCTGGCAGATTTTGTGGTAAAAATTATCTGATAAACACCTATAATCCTTAAAGAAAAACAGTTCAGCAGAAGTATGTTTTTCCCACAATAGGAAACAATAAATAGCCAATAGATAATACACATACAATTATTATTTAAACTTTAAAACACCTTAGCACTATTTTCCTAATTAAATATAAGAACAGAAAATACTAAAATCGAGAGATAGTCCGCGAATCCTTAAAAGAGGTGAGAGAAATGTGATGCTTTTAAATTGTGCAGTTAACTGGAACACGTTGGAAACAAAAGTCTACATGTTTATTAACCCGAATTCAACGTAACTTAAAATAGAACTGTAGCGCTCAAGTGAACAAATGTTTCCTTTTAGATAGTCTATTGTTAAAGTTAGAAAAGTGCATGCAATCTCTTTAAACTGATTTTGAGTCTGCTCTGCGGTACGGGAAAGCAATTAGGAAGCAGAGTATTAGCAAGTATCACTCAGAAAATAAATATTTACTGTCAACCTTACAGATGTGAAAAGTCCCATTTCAACATATAGTTCTAATTGGATTTAAACGGCTTCCTAAGTATGCTATTAAATCTTTGATACTCTTTGAACAAACAACAGTGCCATGTTATTTCTTTTAGCTTTAAAAATCATCACGTGCAATTTAGGGCACTAATTATGTAAAACCAACTAAAAATGTTTAGGAAGACTTTGTTCTTTTCAATATTAAGTGAGTTCAACGAATAATTTAGGAAACATTTTTCAACACTATGCACAGTCAGAGCTTACATGTGAATAGTTTAGGTGTTACTATTATTAAAAGGAATTCTATATAATTTTAATGTTTTCCAGTCATTACTGAGAAATTCTAATCTTAAGTTTTGTTACATTTTTACTTATTTTTTTAAAAAAATAGGTTGAAGTAATTGGGAGCGATAAAAATAAACAAAGTATAAATCTATATTCTTTTTAACATTTGGAATTGTGCTGTATTTTCAGTACATTCGTTGCTGAAGAAGGAACCAGTCAAATGAATTAATTCGTTTTCTTGATGCATTGAAAGTGCTTGCATATGACTTAGTATATCATAAAATCAATCTGAGGGATGCTGCCTAGGTTTTTAAAAAAAGTTGGTATATTGATAGAATATAGACATTTATCCTCTTCAGGTATTAACAGTATTTAATATAAATGTTGAATTCCTATTATGTAACTATCTTTTGATTAGACTATTTACAAGTCTTATCACATTTAGATTTCAATATAAACAAAAAGTATAGTTATTTTTACATCTAGTTTTCAGAAGTGGGTTCTGAGTCACAGTTTTTAAATAACTTGGCAAAAATGTCCAGATAGTAATTAAATGACTAAGCTAGGATCTAAACTTCAATTGGCTCTTCTTTTTGCAGAAATTCCCCTGATTACTTACAGGTGATTAGTTGATAAGGATTATCAAGAATCACAAATATCCAGTCCTTGTTGTTGGTCAGTCTATAGAAGTTAAATTAAACTTCCGATTTATTATCATAAAATACTTAGCAACCCCCTCCATATAAATGGTGGCATATGTATATGCTCTTGTAAGTTCTGTATTACAGTTGTATATATTTAGTTTAGTTTTTTTATTTTCTTTTTACCAGTTTCTTTTAAATACAACATGGATACCAGTATAATAAAATTTCAAAGCATATTTGATTTCAAAATAAAACATCGACTGCAATATCTTCCTTTTTCAATACAAGGCATTCATATTGCTTTAAAGAAAATATAATTTAAATAGTTTATTTTTTAATAAAGTGTGAAGCAATCAAAGCTTCTAAAAAAACTGTATTTATTGTTTTATTGTAGCTGTACTGTGAGCTGATAATGGTCAACTACATATATTTATGACTGACAAATATAGTTTTATGAGACCAAAAAAATGATAAAATGATAGACGTAGCTAAAAGGAAGTCATGAACTATCATGGATCAGAAAGTTCCCGAAATGCCTGCTGAAAATCAGGGTCCATAGAGCTAAGGCCAATGAAAGTTGCCCCAGAGTCTTAACAAGATGATAAGGTGATAAGAAACACTAAGACCGCTAGAAAGCCTTACAAATAATTAGTGATTTAAACACAAGAAATCAAGAAATGCTAAAATATAGAAAATTTTAGTATAAGCAATGAATGTTAAAAAATAACAACGTATTTTATGCTGACATAAGAAGAATCTCCTTTGAGCAATACTTTTTATTTTCCTGTGATATGTTTATAGTCTTGCTAATGGATCTCAGTGGATTTTAACTATACTCCTAAAAATCATGCATGACACTTGATTTGGGGAAAAGAAATGGAATGTTTCTTTGACATAGCAATCGGAAAGCTACAACTTGCAAGCTTACTTAAAGCAAGCTGGAAAGAGAATTGGACAGAAAGTCAGGAGTCCTGACGTGCTCAATTATAAGACATCAAGAGAAAAGATACTGTTGAAACACTAGAAATAGATAAAGCTTTAATTATATTAATTAAAGTTGAAAATATAGCTGAGAAAAGATAAAAACTAATGATTAAAACTGAAATTGAGGGAATGTGAGGGTGAAGTATAAGCCAAATCTTCTCCTATCAAAACAGAAAGTAAATAAATAATGAACAAAGTTGATTAATCAAAAACTAGTGTCATATAACCTCTGATTTATGTGTAAAGGTAACCCACTCTAACCCCCAAGATAAATAACATATTATTAAGAGTTTTATCTTTGGGCAAATTGCAGCTTGGGGATCTTTTCCTTATAAGGTTTTCTATTGCATTTTCATTTAACATTTATTATTTTGATTTTTAAAATGCTAAATGATTATTCTGTTGCACTATTTTGGGTCTCATCATGCTGGTCCTAAACAGCTGTGATATTTTTGATTACTGTGACTTGAAGAGCATGGATACCACGACAAAGAGGCAGAATATTAGTGGCAGTTCCTCCCAACTGTGTACAAGCCCTGGGTTTCTGAACAGACAACTCTAATCATCTTGTGTTAGGAGAGGACAAAAACTCAGTGGTTTATAAATGTTTAGTTCACATTTTATTCCTGAAATATAAATACGTGCATTTAGTTCTTTAAATGAGTCATTAAACACGCATTTATAAACTTATACGCTAAATACCTTATAATTTAAAATGCTGCTTAATTTGACAGAAAATACATATTATTATCTTTCTTTCTTTTTTTTTTTTTAATTTTTGCACAGACATAATAAGATACTTTAAGCTGTTTCAGATAATTATACTTTTCTCCTAAGGTCAATACGAAGGTTAATGTTTAGTCGTAATCAGTTCAAGTAAAGTTATGGGTGAAATGTCAGTTAAGCAGAATAATGACAGTCCCTTAGTAACAAAAATAACACAAAATAATTACTGATTCTAACCAAGGCCGTCTTATTTTTAACCTATGAATGTCAGGACACAGTCTGGCATTTAGCTCTTGGGAAACTATGCCTTTCTTTTTCTTTTTTATTTTTTTGGTAGCAGTGTCATGAGCAAGATTTTGCTCTCTGGAGCTCACTCTCTTGCAATTTACAGTGATCTGCGTATTTTTTAAAGACTTCGAGTCAGAAAAAGGCAACAGAGGTTTGTAATAAAAATGAACTTGGATTTTACCACACTTACTTATTATCCAGAAAGAAAAGATCTGATCAAAATGTATTACATGTCTTCTATTAATTGTGGCAAGTTCAACTTAAAATTTATTGCAGGAAGATAAATATCTTTTTCTCATACAATAGGGCATACCATCGTTTTCTTATTTTGGGCCATTCAGTGTTTTAATAATGACGGTTGTGTGGCATGTTGAAAACTACAAATCTGAAATACCCGTGCAATCTTATTATTTTTCTACAATACTGGTAAATATTCTACTGGTATATAGATGTTTTTCAATGTAATTCTGATGACAGCATAGTCAGTTTATATGATATTTCTTCTACCGTATTTCTACCACTGTAATTTTTCCAAAGATTTTTCTAGATGATTATAAGTTCTTGAGTTATCATGTTACTATATTAAAATAAAATAAAGATCATGTTTCTAAGGCAAGATTAGAATCTAATTCTGAAGTGTTTTTTTTTAAGGTTTATTTTACTTCTTTAAAATATTTTCATGTTTTACTAATAAAATTATTTATAGGACTTTATGACTGAAATGAACAAGTTTGTGACTCACAGAACTAGATGTGTACTTGTGAAAGTCGTCAGGTCTGGGGAGATGCGGAATGATAATATGAAGCCTATATAAATAAGTATAAATATTTATATGCAAATATAAATATCTGCATTTAAATGTAGATATATTAAAGAATACCTGAAGATAGGTGTGAATTAAAAATAAATAGGATTAGAGAAAAAGATCTAGAAACAATGAATAGCTTTGGAAGTAATTATTTTATAACAGGAGTGGAAAATGTGAAGATGATTGTTGTTTCTGACAGAGAACATGTAAGGGGAGAAATATCACTCCAGGGCAGGAGAAAGAACAAGTAAATAGCCTGGATGAAGATTCCAGAAACTATTCTTTGGTTTTCTGATGCATCATGGCCTCAATCAGTTCTGACTCCTGGATTTTCAGGTAAGTGAGTCATTAGCAATGGAAAATTTTCTGTCGACTACACATGTAAACACTAGTTCCCAGGTCAAGATGAGTTAAATAATTAGGAAGTATCTTTGTCCAAAAGGTCATGTGCAAGTTTCTGAGAGGATGGGGGTCAGAGAGAGCTAAATGGGCTTACATTTAGAGCAGCGACTGACATCGACAGGGATTGAAAAGTGAAGGTGGACTTGCCTAACTTCCAAGTTTCGCCTGGTACTCTGGAGAAAAAGTATCTCAGGACTGCAGTATCACATAAAACATGAAGTTTCCATTGAGAGTTAAACAACGTTTCTATAATTCATTCTTAATAGGAGCCCTATACTGTAGGTATCGATGCTGGAGAGATTGGAGCTCTGAAAAATGTAGCATAAGCAATATCTGTAGACTGTAGCTTGGGTGTAGCCCAGAGTTTTGGTTCATTGTTTCAAATATCATAAAGTTTATTGGTTAGACAAAAGACACACATAGCAGTGACAGCGACATGAGTGCTTGCATTCCTGTACTGAGTGTGTATTGTTTCTTTCATTCTATAGTCCTCATGAAATTCAATCTTCAGGTGATTAGGGGAGGGGTTATTAATATCAAAATCCTAGGAAAAGCTATTGAGGTAATCAGGTGTATAGTTCTTAATATATCTTGCCTGATGAATTTTACAATAAATTGGTAGTGTCTCATTGAATGTATTACTTATATAGGTGTGACATCTATGAAAAAAGAAAAAAAAATAAAAAGGGGAATAGTTTCTCATCATCTATGAGGAGCTCCAGGTTTGATAATCTCTAAAGACTACCATGGCGAAGAGAATAATTTTGAAAGAGACACACTATCTAAGATACTGCTTTTGGGGGGAATAGAGTATATATAATCTATAAATGGGTTTAATAATAACACATGATATTGTGTCCTTAAG
>NW_011888808.1:2228288-2232155 GCF_000151845.1 Pteropus vampyrus
CTATGGTTAGTCATGAATTGAGGGAGGAAATAAAGGCTTGGGCACTTGGCTTCAAGGTAGAACAATGTTCAAGAGCTATTCAAGCCCAAAAGCTCGTGTGAGACCCCTTTTTTTAAGACTGTGGTGCAATTCAACTTCGCTCTTTGCCCAATCTTACTTTCTTCCTTCCTCCTTGGGTGTTGATCCCAAGGGACCACCCAAATATATTTTCTGCAGGTGCTTTTCCAAATTAGAGGCTGTTCCCCAGATAATTGAAACTAAGATATATACTATGTAATATATGTGTTTAATATGTTTATTGTGTATCACTCTTTCCTAAAAATCTGCTCCTTAAGGGTTGGCCTTCACATCCCAAATGTTAGAAATGATGGATTCCCAATAAATGTCTGTTACATAGAAATACTCAAAATATGACCTAAATGGAGAAACATATTTGACACAAGGATCACATTAGATAAAGGATGTGTATGTGGCATTTGCTAATAGTAATATCTTTCTTCTTTTTTTTTTTTTAATGTTTTTGGGGTATATATTAAAAACATGATGATCAGTAGTATCACCAAATTTGAAGATTATTTGGGCCTAAGGAAACTTTATTTCATTGAGAGAAACTTCTGTATTAGGAGTGTGTATATTTATACGCTTAAGATCTCTGTATAACACCAACTGAGAATCTTTTTCTTCTACTTTCTAACTCTCCTCTCCCATACAGTTCTCTCCAGCTCATTTTTCCATAGCCCCTTACTCAAGTATATTCCTAGCCTGGCTTCTTCATGGTCCTTCATGACCCACTTCTGCCCAGGTGCCTACTCTGAGATACAGCATTTATTATAACCAGATTGTCTTAGTTTCTCAATTACTCAGATTCTTTGGAGAAAAAAAAAAAAGTGTTCATCCCTGGTTTTTCCATATCTTATCAATCATTCTATAAATTGACTGCTTTGAGTCAGGTATTTAGGTGAATTCATTCAACTATGGCCAGAAGGAGCAAAATCAAATGATAGACTGTCTAAGGCCGGGACTGAAGTCAAAGCTTGCTAAAAGACAGGGTTTCCATAAGGAGGCTGCAATTATAGCAGCTCTGGTAATAAAATGCATAATATCACCTTTTTTCAAAAGACTCTCAAATCCGACACCATCATCTGTAATTTTGTGAGAATCAACCAACGCAGAAAACAGTATGCTTCATTTTTGTTGTTTTATGTTTCCTTGTAACCCAACAAAATTGTGATTTTATTTTTCATAGTCAACTATTATAAAAAGTGTGAGGGAATAATAATTTTAGATACCTGTAAGACCTAATTCTGACTTATTATCAATGAGTAACATATTCCCTTTGGAGATCAGTTCAAGGCTCTTGGCATGTAGACTCAAGCACAAAATATTCTTCATTTGTGAAATATCCTTATGTTCAAGTTTGGCACCCTCAAATACAGAATTCCAAAAACACCTATTCTTTCAACTGGATTTTTTTAAGTTGTGGAGTTGGCTTGTAAGTGTAAGCCAAGAAGAGAGTGTGTCTAGAAAGGATGATTTTGTCAATGGGCAAGTGAGATGCACTCTGCAACGATGCTTGGGAACATTCCACATCAGAAAAGCATATGGGGGATTTTACTTGCTCTAAGTATTTGTATTCTGCACACGTGCTCAGAAATTCAGGCTAGTGTGAATTTATAAATTAAGTAAATAAAATAACCCAATGATTGGCTTTCAGCTATGTCTGCTTTATTTTAGCAACTGCTGTTTCAGAGATGGAGTTCCCATAACTGCAGGGAATGAATGAACTAGAGAACTGTGTGAAATCACCCCCTACTGAATGAACATACAAGGTCTTTTTTGAAGGAATCTGATGATATTAAAATCGACATTTAGACTTTCATTTTTATCACCTGACTTGAAATAGGTGGTCCTTTATACTAATGACAGAAATGCATAAGCACCTGCTTCAAAGATCATTATGAGCAATAGCCACCGCTGTCTGTGGAAAAAGGAACTGGCTCTTTGCCAGGGTTAAATAGGGCTGCTGCACTGAAGGATTCAGCTGATTGCTAAATTTAGAGTCCAAAGCCTTTATATGTTCTAAATTTATAAATTTGCACTTTCACATGCTGGAATGAATGTTTCTTAAGAAATAAATCTGTTCCCTCAGTATAAATTTCACTTTATTCTTGTTGTTTTGTTTTGCTTAAGTCCAAGTTCATTTTATCTAAGTAAATGTAGTATTAGATTGTAATCACATACAAGTCATCTTCATTTCTTTTGGGAAGGAAACTAAGAAAAGAATATCCTCTTCTCAGAACTGCTGAGAGAAAACCAGGAAGATAAAGAGAGTAGTAGAGTTCCATGTTCTCAAACAATGTTAGTAGCTACATTGAATTTCTTATTTCTTTGTATAGACTTAAGATATCATCCAGAAATAAATGACAGCCTGGACTAAAATATTCACTTCATGAGAAAAGAGACATAATTTGTCTTATTAATGGCTGTATGTCCAGTGTTTAGCACAGGGTTCATTAGACAGTAAACACAACAAAAATATTTGTTCAGTATGTGAATTAAGTTATAACATAACATATGACTATATCTTGTCAATTTCTATCATGAACACCTGGCCCCCACACACTCTTAAGAACTAAAAGATTACTAATTTATTCCAACCTTTGGAAAAAATCTAAATCTTTTTCTTCTGTATACTTCTTTAATTGGCTATTAGGAATAATTTTTCATGTAAAAATTCTATTCTATAATTTAGATGGATTTATTTTTTATATTACGGCAACAAAATTATGAATTTATATAAAATTGATATACACTGTCTTCAATAACATTAATTTATTTACCCACTATTAATTTATTTTTAAATATCTTTGTTAAATTAATAATATCTTTGTTCTAGGCACTGTGCCAGACGCTATTCTAGGACCTGGGGTTACAACGCTCTTGTGAAATTTAGCACTTCTAACTTCTCTATATTTTAAAACAATATTTGTTACATTTAATTGCTTTTCCATAATACAGTTTTCATTTATGTATGGATGACATCTTATGTCTATACAAAGAAACAGAAAGGTAAACCATATAAACTATTCTTTGAGAATATGGAACTGAACTCTCTAATTCCTGATTTGTTTCAGTAATTCTGAAACAAATTCAGTAATTTTTCTTAGCTTCTTTAAATGATAAAAACAATGTGTATGTTTAAAATATGATGAGCTGAAACCACATTTACTTACACAAAATACATATGTAACACTTGCAAAATTCTAAAGCATTTTTATTTTTTAATCATAGATTACCCGTTATTGCTAAAGACCCTCTTGACATTGTACAAAAATGAAATGGTCTCATCCATCAATGGAAAGAAATCCTTTCCCGAATTCTTAAAATGAAGTGAACAATGAGTTAAAAGGAGAACACATTCTTCAAAATATGCTTACGACAATTATATCAGCATAATAATTATTAAATAACACTTAGGGAAGAATAGATGATGATAGATAGATGATGATAGATAGATAGATAGATTAGATAGAAATAGATATATAGATATAGATATAGATATTTTAGTATACCTATATGTACCAAATTTAAAGTCAATACAATTTAAGGCTATTTTTTTTTTTTTAGTAAGTAATAATTTTTTCAAATAAATAGCATTTTTAAAGTACATGGTAGAAGGAAAAGGTTGGAGTAGTTATTATAACACTGGCTTATTGTTTGTTAATATAAGAAATATTTATTTTTTACAAAACCTTACCTATCTGATATCAAACTATAATACAAGGCTATAGTAATCAAAACAGCATGGTATTGACACAAAAACAGATATATAAACCAATGTACCAGAGGAGAGAGCCCAGAAATAAA
>NW_011888808.1:2232205-2243893 GCF_000151845.1 Pteropus vampyrus
CTATAATACAAGGCTATAGTAATCAAAACAGCATGGTATTGACACAAAAACAGATATATAAACCAATGTACCAGAGGAGAGAGCCCAGAAATAAATCACATCTATGTGGTCATTCGATCCATGACAAAGGAGGCAAGAATATTCAATTGGGTTAAGACAGTTTATTTACTGAAACATGTTGGGAAAACTGGAGAAATACATGCAAAAGAAAAAAAAAAAAACAAAGCAAAACTGGACAACCTTCTAAGACCATATACAAAAATAAACTCAAAATGGATTACAGACATAAATGTAAAACCTGAAACTATAAAACTTCTAGAAGAAAACATAGGCAGCAGTCTCTCTGACATTGCTCTTAGTAACATTTTTTTTTTCCTGATATATCTTCTTGGGTAAGGGGAAAAAAAGGAAAAAATAAACAAATGGGACTACATCAAACTTAAAAGTTTTTGCACAGCCAAGGAAACTAACAAAACGAAAAGACATCCAATCTACTAAATGTGAGAAGATATTTGCCAATGATACATCTAATAAGAGGTTAATATCCAAAATTTATAAAGAAGTCATACAACTCAACATCATAAAAACAAACAATCCAATTAAAAAATGGGCAGAGGACCTGAATAGGCAGTTTTCCAAAAAGGACATACAGATGGCCAATAGATATATAAAAAGATGCTCAAGGTCACTAAATACCAGAAAAATGCAAATTAAACCACAATGAGATATCACATTATACCCGTCAGAATGGCTATCATCAATAAATCAAAAAAACAAGTGTTGGTGAGGATGTGGAGAAAATGTAACTCTCATGCATTGCTAGTGGGATTGCAAATTGGTACAGCCACTATGGAAAACAGTCTGGAGGTTTTACAAAAAATTAAAAATAGAACCAGGCAATTGTACTTCTGTGTATGTATCCTAAGAAAACCAAAATATTAACTCGAAAAGATCTACGTAAGCCTACGTTCACTACAGCGCTATTTATAATAGAGAAGATATGGAAGCAACTGAAGTGACCATTAATAGACAATTGGATAAAAAAGAGGTGGTACATATGTGTAATGGAATATTACTCAGCCATAAAAAATGAAATCTTACCCTCTGCAATGACATGGATGGACCTAGAAGGTATTATATCCAGTGAAATAAGTCAGAAAGACTGATACCATATGATTTTACTTATATGTGAAAACAAAGTACAAAATAAATGAAAAAAAAAATGAAAGCAGACTCACAGACACAAGGAACAAACTGGTGATTGCCAGATGAGAGGGAGTCTGGGAGGCTGGTTGAAAAAGTGAAGAGATTAAGAAGTGCAAATTTGTAGTTTCAAAATAATCACAGGGATATGAAGTAGAGCATAGGGAATATAGTCAATAATAGTATAATAACTGTGTATGGTGCCAAGTGAGTACTAGACTACTAGAGGGCACCACTTCCTAATTTATATAGATATCTAACCACTATACTGTACACCTGAAACTAATAGAAAGTAATATTGAATGTCAACTCTAATTGAAAAATAAAAATTAAAAAAATCTAATTTTGTATTTTCAGCAATATGTCTAATGACCAAAAGATGATAACATAGTTATATATTTTCATTTATTTAAAAGCAACAGTAAAAGCATATAAATAAAAAAAGACCCACCAAATAGGGAAAGGAAGATAATATTTCAGATGCTCAATAAAATTTCCTGGTTTCACTGGGGACAAAAATATGTCAATATTAAGAGTCAAAATGAAAAAAATAAAAATAAAAACTTTGACGCTCTCAAATTAAATATGGCAGCTTATGCCAACACTGATCTTCAGAAAAATGGGCTAAATTTATATGTAATTGTGCTCTATTATATTGAGAAGTATTTCTAGTTACAGTGAAATAGCAATAGTATTTTAAACATTATTTTTAATTTTTTTAGCCAAAAAAAGTAACATATAACTAAATATCTGAATTTATATTAGATGTTCTTCCAGTACTTTAGACTTCCCTTAATAATTATTTAGTTTTGTTCTATATTTCCCTCTGCGGTATTTTTGAAGGTATCATTGAAAGAATAACAACGAAAACAAAAAGAAACATCTCATTCTCAAAAACAAATCTTAACAGTATCCACATGGAATAATAAACATACTTATTTGTGGCCTTTATTGTAAGACTCAGCTAATCACTGATAACCCGCACTTAAACTAATTAATATATTAATACTATATACCTGTTTTCGGTACCTATTGTGCATAGATGTTCAGGCAATTAGTTAATTTTAATTAAAATGCAAGCCTTCCAGTGATCAAGGGCTTTCATTTTTAACCCAACTATAAATTTTAAAAAGTTGCTCACTAATGATGAATAATGATATATTTTATCATTATATAGATGTTCATATATGTTATATATTCTATTTCTAATTAATTAAGAAGTGAACTAGAGATGTTAGAAACTATTCTAGTAACTATTTTTATTATTTTTTCTTTACTGATGTATTTTGTCCTATTTGCTAGAATTTGAAACCGAAGAAAATAAACTGTGGGTTTATTTATAGAGCAGCATTGTGACTTAAAAAAAAAAAGAAAAGAACTTTGTCCTTCTTTTGTTTATCTGGTTTGACAACTTCTATGCTGAAAAATGTTCCATGTGCACTTAAGAAGAATTTCTGCTAGTTGTTGGGTAGAGTGTTCTCTGTCTATTGCATCCAGTTAGTTTACTGTGTTGTTCAAGTCCTTTATTTCCTTTCTTCTAATCTGTCTGGTTGTTTTATACAATGTTGAGGGTGAGTTATGGAAGTTTCCAACTATATTGTAGAACTGTCAAATTTTTGCTTCAATTTATGGGTTTTTGATTCATATACTTTGATGATCTCTTAATAGGTTTGTAAACATGGATACTTGTTTTATCTTCTTGATGTATTGCGCCTTTTATTAATATACAATTCCTACTTTGTCTCTTATAAACTTTTTTTTTTTAAAGTCTAGTTTGTCTGGTATTAGTATAGCCACTCTTGTTTTCTTTTGGTTATTATGTGGAATATCTTTTCCCATCCTTTAACTTTCAACTTATTTGGGTCTTTGAATCTAAGTGAGTCTTGTATGGATAACATGTAGTTAGATCATTTAAATATATATGTACCTGTTTTCGGTACCTATTGTGCATAGATGTTCAGGCAATTAGTTAATTTTAATTAAAATGCAAGCCTTCCAGTGATCAAGGGCTTTCATTTTTAACCCAACTATAAATTTTAAAAAGTTGCTCACTAATGATGAATAATGATATATTTTATCATTATATAGATGTTCATATATGTTATATATTCTATTTCTAATTAATTAAGAAGTGAACTAGAGATGTTAGAAACTATTCTAGTAACTATTTTTATTATTTTTTCTTTACTGATGTATTTTGTCCTATTTGCTAGAATTTGAAACCGAAGAAAATAAACTGTGGGTTTATTTATAGAGCAGCATTGT
The DNA here is from genome assembly GCF_000151845.1 of Pteropus vampyrus. NCBI lineage: Eukaryota > Metazoa > Chordata > Mammalia > Chiroptera > Pteropodidae > Pteropus > Pteropus vampyrus. The sequence continues at coordinate 2,235,674 of NW_011888808.1, forward strand.
GACTTAAAAAAAAAAAGAAAAGAACTTTGTCCTTCTTTTGTTTATCTGGTTTGACAACTTCTATCCTGAAAAATGTTCCATGTGCACTTAAGAAGAATTTCTGCTAGTTGTTGGGTAGAGTGTTCTCTGTCTATTGCATCCAGTTAGTTTACTGTGTTGTTCAAGTCCTTTATTTCCTTTCTTCTAATCTGTCTGGTTGTTTTATACAATGTTGAGGGTGAGTTATGGAAGTTTCCAACTATATTGTAGAACTGTCAAATTTTTGCTTCAATTTATGGGTTTTTGATTCATATACTTTGATGATCTCTTAATAGGTTTGTAAACATCGATACTTGTTTTATCTTCTTGATGTATTGCGCCTTTTATTAATATACAATTCCTACTTTGTCTCTTATAAACTTTTTTTTTTAAAGTCTAGTTTGTCTGGTATTAGTATGGCCACTCTTGTTTTCTTTTGGTTATTATGTGGAATATCTTTTCCCATCCTTTAACTTTCAACTTATTTGGGTCTTTGAATCTAAGTGAGTCTTGTATGGATAACATGTAGTTAGATCATTTAAATATATATGTACCTGTTTTCGGTACCTATTGTGCATAGATGTTCAGGCAATTAGTTAATTTTAATTAAAATGCAAGTCAATTTTAATTAAAATGCAAATACCTATATATATTTTAATTAAATATATATATATACATACACACACATTCTTCTACTCTATCTTTTGGTTAGAGGTTTTATAAATCTATTTATATTTAAAATATTACTGATAAAATGACTTCTGTCATTTTGCTATTTGTTTTCTATATGTCTTATGTCTTTCTGTTCCTCATTCCTTGCATTGCTATTTTCTTTTCTTTAGTTTTTTGTTTGTTATTTTTTTGTAAGGAGACATTTACATTCCTTTCCCAGTTCTTTTTATGCCTGTCCTATAGCTATTTTCTTCATGGTTACCACAGGGATTACATTTAACATCCTAATGTTATAATACTCTAATTTTAACTTATGTCAGCTTAACTTCAGAAACATTAAAAAAACAAAAAGCAAACTAAACCTCTGTTCCTTTAAATTCTATTCTCAACCCTTTGAGTTGTTAAAAAATTACATCTTTCTACAAAGTATGACTAAAAACATAAACTAATAATTATTTGAAATGCATTAGTGTCTTAAACTATGTAGAAAAGATGTGGAGGATAATACAAGCATTAGTATTCATCTCAAATACTGTAAAAAATATAGAGTTATAACCTGTTGTTACAATAATACACATTTTTATAATTGTCCTTGTAAATATGAGACCTCTGCTGATAATCTCATTGAGTCCCCTCATATATAATGAGTTGCTTCTCACGTCCTCCTTTCAAGATTCTCCCTTTGTCTTTATCTTTCAAAAATTTGATTATAACGTGTTTCAATGTGAGTCTCTTTGATTCATCTTACTTGGTGTCCGTTGAGTTTTTTGCATGTTTATATTTATTTCTTTTATCAAATTCAGGAATTTTAGTCATTATTTCCTTAGATGTTATCTGCCCTTTTCCCCTTCTTCTTCCGAGTCTCTCACAATGCATGTGTTGGTTTATTTGATGATGCCCCACAATTCCTTTAGGCTCTGTTCACTTTTTATCAATTATTTTCCTTTCTATTCCTCAGACATGAAAATTTCCTTGTCCTAAAATTGTTGATTGTTTCTTTTGCCTGCTCAAGTCTGCCTTTGAATCTTTCTAGTAAATTTTTCCATTTAGTTAATGTACTGCTCAATTCCAGAATTTTATTTTGGCTTCTTTTTATGTTTTTTGTGTCTTTACTCATTGTTCCATTTTGTTAATGTCATTTCCATTTTTCCCTCCATTGAATGTGCCATACTTTCCTTTGTACTTTTTTTTTTTTTTTTGGTTAAAACTGGACACTTTAATAATATAACTTTGGAAATCAGATTCTCTCCTTTCCTAGGGTTTGCTATTGTTCATTTTATCAATAATTTTTATTTTACTTTACTCTTTATTGTTGTAGGCTGTTTCTCTGATGATGATCAACCTTAGGTGTAAACTTAAGGTCTTCTCTGGTCTTTTTTGAGCCTGCACCTTTCCTTCTCCATGTGTACAGTTGTTTTTGAATGTTTGGCTCTTTAATGTTTAATATTTTAATTTTTGGCTTCCAAAAGGGAAAATGAGAAAAACTAAGAAGGGAAAATATGGGTGTTGTTTTTCTAAATCCCCTAGAAATCATTTCAGACAGAGTGGGAGGGGATTGAAACAATGAGAGGAGGTATAACTATAACAGTTAGGCCTATCTCTTTATCTGCACTTTTTAAGATCTAAAGCAGCAATAAGGTATCAGAGCACTCATATCAAATATTTTGTTACCTACCCTGACTCCCACAAGCTGTGTGAAAGCAGTCGCAGGAACATGTGCACAGCTGTCTGCTTTGGACTGGTGGTGAGGGATGGGCAGGTGCAAGTGTGCTAAGAGCTGAACTCAAGCTAAATTAATTAAAATTTACAGTTCAAGCCTCTTTTTGGAAGTTGCAAGTGTTCAACAGAATCTAGCATCCCAACACAGTTACATCCTATAGATTCTGCCAGACCAATTGTCTAGGTAGGGCGACAGTGCTTTCTACTTTGCCATCTTGTTCTAAAGCAATGTTTTTTGTCTTAAAAGAATGTTGGTTTTTGAGGCATCATTCTTTACAGCAAACTACAAAGTTTTATTACTATGTAATGGGTCATATACAACAGAGTACATATTTTTCAAGTCGAAAGCTCTCAGGACTATGGAAAAAGGCAAAGACCAAGAAAGAAAGATCAAAAACAATATTATATACTATTGTTGGATACAATGTATGTTGTAAAGATGTAAAAACATGCCTAGCAATAAGAAATACATCCTCAGGATAATGGTGACCTGTGAGAAGGAAGACCAGGAAAATGATAGGAAAAAAAAAGATCAGAAGAGTAGAGTTTGGTTATCTATATTATTTATTTTTCCAAAAGAAAGGTCCAAAGTACATCTGAAAAATTAGTATCTGTTCTTTATGAGAAGTGATAATTGATTATTAACTATCCTATTTTGTAACTTTATATGTTTATAATGTTATAATTTAAAAAATAAAACAAGTATAATACACAATGCTGAAATATTTAAAATATCTATACTCAAAGATAATGTTGGGGATATCACTTTGACTTGCTGATCAAGTCGTTGATTACACAATTATCTTCCAAATCAGCAAATTTTTGATTGAGCACATCTTTAAAATCAGTAAAATATGTAGAACACAAATGGATTGTTTTTATCTGTCTAATAACTCATTAGAAATAGTAGTTCATTGATTTAATTGATAGTTTAGTGATAAAGTATTGTAATAAGAAAATAAATTCAAGTTCACTAAAATAACTTCATCATTCTGATTCATTTGGACTCAAAATCTGTTATCAATATTCATTTACCCTAGAAATGCTCCTAAACTATAACATTATGTTGAGGTTTTGAGCTAGTCAATGGGAAATAAAAGAAAAATTTTGCTTTCTAGTTTCAGTCATTCTGTTGCTTTGTATTATTTTAAATGTTTATGGAAGCAAGGGATTGCAAACTAATCATTATAAATTTGGTTGTCTTCCAAAAACAGGTAATAAGAAATGTGATTTTCACTATCCAGACATATCAAGCTTGACCCCACCTCAAGACCTTTGTACATGCGATACTTTCTAAGATTCTTTTCCTCAGACTCTTCTATCATATCACTCTTTCTAATACTTGAGTTTTAAGTATGACATTCTTAGAAAACCTCTTACTTAGTCTATGCAAAGTTCTCTCCTTTTCTCACTCATACTCTATCCATTACCTTGTTTTATTATCTTCCTAGCATTTGTTATCTGAATCAAAGCGTAAATTTATATATTTGTTATAATTTTTATCTTCCTCGTTAGAAAATAAAATCAATAGAAGGAAGTTTATATTTTTTGTTTCCTCGTGTATTTCAACAGTCTAGAACTATGTATGACATATAGAAACTGCTCAAAAATAAATCTGTTCAATGATATAAATGCTAATCTCATGCAAAGTGCTATTTTTAGAATGGAAGGGAGATAGCAAAAAAAAAAAGTAGAAGAAGATAATTTTGATGAAATAAATTAGAGAAAGATTGTTTTGTAGCTTATTGATAATATCTGGTATGTCGTACTATTCACCAAAATAAATATCAGAGCCAGAGCATCTTTGGAGAAGTAAATTAGTGTCATTTTTATCAAGTTTGATGACAGGAAAATAAACAGAAAATGTATAAAGCGTATATATTTGCAATTATTGATCTGCAATCCTGGAATTCAATTAAGGGTAGGGATTAAAAACTTTGAAGATCCTCAAACATAGAAAGTAGTGCAAGTCATAAGAATGAATACGATCACATAGGGAGAATAAATTCGAATAGAAAAGATGGTTAAGAACAGAGCTTTGAAGTGTATGAGAAATTTGAGGTCAGCATATAAACTAAGGATTAGAGAGGTAAGATATAAATTGACATTCTGGTAGTAGAGGTGAAAGATTATTTTAAACATGTGACATCAGTCAGTTTAGAGGAAAACTAACAAGAGGTTATTCAATTGAGGAATAAGATAGACTTTGGTGACCACAAACAAAAATTGAAATTGAATCTCAATCAGAGTGATATCAGTGAATATAAAATAGAAACAGTGAGTGTTAAAAATATGGGCAAAAAGTTGATAGAATGCTATTTCTGATTAATTTGATATAAAGAAAAGGGAAAAGATAAAGAATGCACCATGGTTTTGGTGATAGGTCACTGAGTCCTTGTCAATCACTAGATACAGTAAATTCAAATATATGAATAATTTGCAGTGACTGTAAACACTGGAAAATAATGTAATATTACATTTATTTATTTCAAATAAACCTCTTTAAAATTCTACAGATGGTCGAAAAACACATGAAAAGATGTTCAACATCACTAATAATCAGGGAAATTCAAATCAAAACCATAAAGAGATATCGTTGCACCTGTCAGAATGGCAATTAAGAAAAGGACAACAAATAACAAGTGTTGGTGAGTGGATCTGGAGAAAAGAGAACTCTGTGTGCCACTGGTGGGATCATAAATTAGCGAAGCCACTATGGAAAACAGTATGGTGATTCCTTAAAAATAAAAAAAGAGAACTGCTGTACAATCCAGCAATTTTATCTCTGGATATTTACCTGAAGCAAACGAAAGCAATAATTTGAAAAGTTATATGCATCCTTACGTTCATTGCAGCATTGTTGTAATAGCCAATATGTGCAATGGGTGAAGAAGGGAATGGAATATTACTAAGCCATGAAAAAGAAAATATTGCATTTGTAATGATATAGATGGATTGAGAAAACATTACTTTAGGCAAATAAGTCAGACAGAGTAACATGAATATTGTATAATTTCACTCATACAAGCAATCTTAAAAAATAAAACAAACAAAATGAAACAGAAACCAACTCATAGATACAGAGAAGAAACTTGTGACTGCCAGAGGGGAAGGGGTGGGGGATAAGTAAAAAAGGAGAAGGGGATTAAGAGGTACAAAATACCAGTTATAAAGTAAGTCCCAGGAATGTAATGTACAGCATAGGGAATAGAGTCCATAATATCATAATAATTGTGTGTAGTGACAGATGCATACCAGGCATATTGTGGGGATCACTTTGTAAGGTATATAAATGTTGAATCATTATGTTGTACATCTAAAACTAATATAATATTGTACATCAACTATAATTAAGAATAAATTTAAAAATAAAATTCTATAATTTAATACCTTATGAAGAGAGTGATAGCACATAAGACATAACTATTATAAGTCAACAGAAAATAATTCTTTAATCAATTATTGATATAGTAGTTAATACAAATTTCTAACAAAAACACCATCCACTAGTTCATGCAAAACTGCTATTAAAAAAGACCCTTTCTCCTGTTTTTCTAAAATCTTAAGTAGATAAATTTAATGGACTCTCATTCTGGTTTGTCTAGAGAATAAAGGTATAATATCTTAAGCCTATATAAACACATCTAAAATGAAACTGAGATTTAAAATTAAACTGCCGCTCACTCATCTCATTATTTGGATATATCAGATGAACTTTGCTCTTTAAGAAAGAATGAAGAGGTATAAACAAATCAGAATTTCAGATCAGAAGTTTAAATATCTTTAAACTTCTTGCAGTAGTAATATCTTCTTTATTGCTACTAAAATAAATTATAAATTCTGTTAAGATTTAGGTAAATGTTAAATTTCAAGATAGATTGTGCTATATCTTCTTTAGAGAGGCCGAGATCACTATAATTTCCCCCTAATTAGAAATATTAGCATGACTTAAGCTAAAGGAATGGTACTGAGGCAAAATCTATTACTCAGTTCTTATAATTTTGATACATTTCCCCAAAATTACTGTATTTGCACCCATCCCCTACACAAATTTTTAAATCATCGACTATCACATAGGGCATGTTGATGCTGTACCAAGAAATGTAAATAAGCCATCTGATTTATTTAGAACCCAGATTTCTTTATATCTCAGGCAATAGCAATATTATTGAATTTGCTATTTCCCTTTAATTGTTAACAAACACGTAATATATAACAAAATGAAATGTATTATCCTTTCCTAATATTAATATTAAATTCGAAATATTAGAGCCCAGTGACTATTAAAGAATATGTAAGCTACCAGAGAATAAAATATGCCACCTACTCCTGCAACCTTAATTCATTATTTGGAAAATCTGAGTGTTGTAAACTGATTTTATAAATTGTACACACTTGCCATACATTTCTTTGAAACCTTTTTTTCTCATACACAGTAACATTTTAAAGTATCCTATACTGTTTTATGAAACATCCTTCAAGTATCTCAGGTCTGCATTTCACCTGCTCTTGGAATTTAGATATCTTTCTCCCTATTATAAGCTAAAAAGAAGTTATTTGCCAACTTGGAGATCTACACATTTGCTGAGAGTAACCTTAGAAAATTAATTGCAGGCTAGTATGTCTCCTTATTGAATTGCTCTTTTTTAACAAAACGAATGCAGGATGCTTAACGAGAAGTAACAGGTTGTAAAATTCCCACAATTCTCCCAACAGTTGTTTCTCTCACAATTTTACCTCACATTTTAGGTCCCATCTTAAATATCACAATGAACAAGGGGAGCAATAAAGCAACAAGAAGATCCTTGAGGAAAAATGCACGTAACTGAAATCTGAGTTTAGACATGGACGTCAGCGAATTACTTGGAAGAAAAGGAAGACTTTGCCACGTTAAACAATGTGCTCTATGAATTTCTCTACTGTATTTTTTCCCAATTAAAAAAAGGATTATTCCATCCTACGGTGTATCTGAGATTAAAATTGCTTGATACATTCAGTTATGTTGACAGTAACGCATAATTTGAAACTTTTAATAGAGTAGAAGAGTAAACATTCACAACTTAGAAATACTCCTTGAGACTCAGTTCTAATTGTGGTGAAAACTGAAATGGACTGCACAAGAACCTAGAGGACTCAGAAACAACCAGTGAAGGAGAGAGAATGGTATGAGCATTGAGAAGTGATGATTTAATATAAATCAATGATCTTTAACCAAAAAGAAATATCCCCACAAGTTCTACCCTGAAGGTAGAGTGCATGTCCTATATTAACAGCTCAGAATTGTTTTGAAAAGATCTGTAGCTCCAGAGAATTCAACACATTCTTAAAAACATAAACAGTATCATTTCTCAAAGTAAATGGAAACTTTGGCAATTTAATCTATAATTATTAAAAATTAATATCATTTAGTATTTTGACTGGAATGCATATTTCTATAAAATTTTGGCAGGGCAAATTTGAAATATTTTCATACATCCGTAAACTTTTATGGCTGAAAGAGCATTAGAGATTATCAAGATGCTTGTTTTCCAGATGGTAGATCGGGAAATAGTGTTTATATTTTTGTTTATCTAATGATGACAGAAATTGAGTCATTAGCTCTTAAGCATATTTTTTCAATATTCTTCTCATTATTGAGACTACTAGGAAAAGTGTACATAAAAAGATTTTGGCATCATTAGTTATCAACTATAGAATGTTCTAAAAATTAAAAACAACGAGTGAAATTATTACTTGAATTAAGCAGTTTTAGATGGGAGCAGATCCACATGTCAATGTTCACTAATTCATACCCTATGCAGTGTGTCTGCT
>NW_011888808.1:2243943-2249811 GCF_000151845.1 Pteropus vampyrus
CCTAATATTAATATTAAATTCGAAATATTAGAGCCCAGTGACTATTAAAGAATATGTAAGCTACCAGAGAATAAAATATGCCACCTACTCCTGCAACCTTAATTAATTATTTGGAAAATCTGAGTGTTGTAAACTGATTTTATAAATTGTACACACTTGCCATACATTTCTTTGAAACCTTTTTTTCTCATACACAGTAACATTTTAAAGTATCCTATACTGTTTTATGAAACATCCTTCAAGTATCTCAGGTCTGCATTTCACCTGCTCTTGGAATTTAGATATCTTTCTCCCTATTATAAGCTAAAAAGAAGTTATTTGCCAACTTGGAGATCTACACATTTGCTGAGAGTAACCTTAGAAAATTAATTGCAGGCTAGTATGTCTCCTTATTGAATTGCTCTTTTTTAACAAAACGAATGCAGGATGCTTAACGAGAAGTAACAGGTTGTAAAATTCCCACAATTCTCCCAACAGTTGTTTCTCTCACAATTTTACCTCACATTTTAGGTCCCATCTTAAATATCACAATGAACAAGGGGAGCAATAAAGCAACAAGAAGATCCTTGAGGAAAAATGCACGTAACTGAAATCTGAGTTTAGACATGGACGTCAGCGAATTACTTGGAAGAAAAGGAAGACTTTGCCACGTTAAACAATGTGCTCTATGAATTTCTCTACTGTATTTTTTCCCAATTAAAAAAAGGATTATTCCATCCTACGGTGTATCTGAGATTAAAATTGCTTGATACATTCAGTTATGTTGACAGTAACGCATAATTTGAAACTTTTAATAGAGTAGAAGAGTAAACATTCACAACTTAGAAATACTCCTTGAGACTCAGTTCTAATTGTGGTGAAAACTGAAATGGACTGCACAAGAACCTAGAGGACTCAGAAACAACCAGTGAAGGAGAGAGAATGGTATGAGCATTGAGAAGTGATGATTTAATATAAATCAATGATCTTTAACCAAAAAGAAATATCCCCACAAGTTCTACCCTGAAGGTAGAGTGCATGTCCTATATTAACAGCTCAGAATTGTTTTGAAAAGATCTGTAGCTCCAGAGAATTCAACACATTCTTAAAAACATAAACAGTATCATTTCTCAAAGTAAATGGAAACTTTGGCAATTTAATCTATAATTATTAAAAATTAATATCATTTAGTATTTTGACTGGAATGCATATTTCTATAAAATTTTGGCAGGGCAAATTTGAAATATTTTCATACATCCGTAAACTTCTATGGCTGAAAGAGCATTAGAGATTATCAAGATGCTTGTTTTCCAGATGATAGATCGGGAAATAATGTTTATATTTTTGTTTATCTAATGATGACAGAAATTGAGTCATTAGCTCTTAAGCATATTTTTTCAATATTCTTCTCATTATTGAGACTATTAGGAAAAGTGTACATAAAAAGATTTTGGCATCATTAGTTATCAACTATAGAATGTTCTAAAAATTAAAAACAACGAGTGAAATTATTACTTGAATTAAGCAGTTTTAGATGGGAGCAGATCCACATGTCAATGTTCACTAATTCATACCCTATGCAGTGTGTCTGCTTGTGAATCCTGGCACTACTGAATTCATATAATTCTATTTCAATGCATTTACATTTACAGTGGACAGTTTTGATATACCTGCCTTTTGAAATGACAGTTGAGACTTTTCTTAAAGCTATCCTAGCATCAAATTTACACTCATAGTCATCTGAAATTTAAGAAAAAAAAATTCTATATGACAATATTATTTTTAAATATTGCTAATTGCAAAACCTGTTTTGTGACCTGACCAAATATTTCACTTCCACTCCTCTGAAAATATATTTTCTGTCTTTGTTTTCTTTGTCCCTTTTCCTCTAGTAGGAGTGATGATGCAACACTGTACCCTACTCTCCATACCAAAAAAAGTCATTACATCAATTTTATTTTACATACATGTATTTCCCCTTGTGGACAATTTAAGGTATTCCCAATGTAAATTTTCACTGAATTTTGAAGCAAACTTTTTTTCTAAATAAAGAGAATTCGATTATGGTGCTGAACCAGTGGGATCTTGCTTAGTAATGAGATGTTTATGTAATTTTCCTTAATTGAATATGATTGAGAAATGTCCAGAATAGGGGAGAGAAGCTAATATATATTAGCATAAGATAGCTCTATGCTACAGAAATACTCTATAAAATAAGAAGGAAGAGATGAAAAGAATAAGGGAAAAAAGAATAAGAAAATAAGAAAAAAAGATAATGATAAAGAAATAATACTATTAATAAACTTGCTTTTGTCATTACTTTCAGGCACATCTATATGTCTACTGAAATGGTATTTAATTTGATATTCAGTGATGCTTCACTAATCCTATCATTTATTTTGCAAAAGTATCACCTCGTGTAAAACCAATTTCTTTACCTTGGTTGAGACATCATTTTGAAGAATCTATTTTCCAGAATGACCACTGTTGGGCTCAATTTGCCTTAAGAAATCAGAAAGAGCCTGACGCATAAATTCTGCCTCAAACTACGAACAGCCTTTTTTGGTTTGAACAAATTGTACTAAAATAATCATATCCAGATAATTGGCTGGGAGCTTATCAGGCCTTTTTTCAAGTAATGACTTAAATATAACAACAACAACAACAACAACAACAACAACAACAACAACAATGGCAATTTACATACATACAGATATACAGTTGGGAATATGGATCACACACTCGGATGCCTCTCCTACTGCAATATCTAAGTTCTTACATGTTCACAATGATCAAATGTCCTATCTCATATTTATTTTTGAGTACTTTTATTTTATTTTTACATAGCTTAGGATGGCTCTTATACACATTATAGTTTTTAAACTATCAACCCAGTCATGATTCCTTCTTGAACATAATACCTTGTGCATAGATTTGGAAATAATTGCTTTGGGTTTCTGAGACTGAAGTGCTAAACAAAATATCTAAATTCTCCTTGAAATAAGTAAGCCAAATAATGAAGTAACATTCCAAGTTAACAGATATAAAATAACATTTGCACTTGAAATAAACTTTAAATGACAAGAGAGACATGCAGGATAAGAACCAATAAGATACATACTCTAATTTCTCATTGAATAATGATTGATGATTATATTTATGTTTTTAAAATTAGATAGGGATATGAATGACTCTACAATTAGAATGACTCTACACGTCGCCACATGAGAATGTTTTAACAGGTTTTAACGCAATCTTTTTGAATCTATAAGGTTGTTATTTTCTAATTATTTGTATGTGTAACTTCTACAGTGAAATACCATAAGTCTGTGGTTACAACATTGCAATAGCAGAGCCATACTTGTTATATATGTAAATTCCTTAGAAAATGTATTATTTTAATAGATATTAACCATATTAATAATTTACTTTTAGGGAAATAAAGAGAAAATACCTATATCATCATCTTATATTATTTCCATTATTAGTGAAACGACGGATTAATTATGATTTTCACTTTTTATACAGAGCATCCTGAACCTATTCAGATTTGTATCCCCTGAGATGGGAAATCAGTGGGTGGGAAATAGGCAGAAGAAGTAAATGATCATGATAGCATGCACAATGTACATACCACTGATTTTTCACTTCTATAAACCTGCTTTGATCATGAGTAAAAGTTTGTGGGCCAAGCCAAGAAAGAAGACAATGGCAAATTTCCCAATAACTCCTTGTGTCCTTGAATCTCATTGAAATGGGCATGACATTAAACCCTGGAGAATGGTACTACTCTGCAATGACAATTTGGCAATAAGACCTAAACATTTAAGTCAGGACAGAAACAACAAAAAAATAAAACATTAGAATGTAATTTTCAATCTTTTAATTTTTACATAAGAAAGCTAAGAAAATAGTACAAAATTCAAAGTGAGCAAGTCAAAATAGAACCTGTCTTATTTCTGCATCCAAAGTCTATAATATTTCTAATGCAAATTTTCCCTGTGCTGATGACAATTCAAGTAAGATCACAATGGGAAAATTTACTATTTATTTTGTACTAAAAATTTAACCTTTTATATAATGAGTCATCAACAAAACACATTAGTAGGCAATAAAATAAATTAATGTCTTTAAATAGATTCCAAAAGAAATGAACAGGACCAAGTTTTAAAACAAGTACAATATCTAAATACTATGATTAATTAAAGATCAAAAATTCATATAAACTTTGTGCATAGTTTTAGGTTTTCTCAACTATGTACAAGAGTATATAATTTCCCAATATATTTTTATATATCTGTCAGGTTTGCATTTCTGTCTTCTACATATCTTCTAAAAGAGGTATACTTTTTAAGAGAATATTTTAAAATATTTACATATCGAAAGTATAGAGTGAAGATATATTAAGGCTTTATCAATTTTTTAGTATCAATTTAATTTGTGATAACTGAAAGTTTTTTTAAAATTTCCTGGACAACATAGATTATTGAAAATAAAATATATGGATTAATAGTCTTTCAATATTTTACCTATCATCAATAAATAATGTGTTATACATATTTGTTAATCAATTAGTTAGCCAAGAATGCCAATACATCATATGTCAATTGTCATGCTAGGTCTTTACTACTAAGAAGAATGGAACCATATTCCTGTGCCCTTCATACTCAAGTTCACATCAAGTCTTCCTTATTATCCTTATTCAATTAAAATAATAAAGGATCTTATAAAAGAGATTACATAGGCAACTGCTATAATTCACACTGCATCCCTGAAACATGGAGTATATAAACTCAGACTTTAGAATTATCTGTAAAGGAGAAGACTCCTTTACAAAGCAAAACTTTGAGTTTCAGGTTTGTGTTACACCTGTATAAACCTTAGCACGTTGCACCTGTCAGAAAAACTTCATAACCTAACAATAACCTTTTGCTATCCTTTATGTAGTGTTGTCCTGACAAATTGTGTTGCTATTCAGCTGAACAAGATTGATGACGCAGCAAACTGCCAGTGCAGAGCTTAGGAGACTATACCCCTTCAATGAACTTCGGGTCACTCCAAATCACTTCCCTGGGATAGAATGGCAGTACTCCCTCAAGGATTTTGATTTGCAGGCTGTGAAATACCAAAGATACAACTTCGCACATAAAAGAATACGTCTACAATAAACAAATCTTTTTCTTCCAAATTTAGTTTATGTGACTATTTGTCAGTGGTCAGGGTGAGTTGCTTTTTAAAATTCAGAAGAAAAAATTCACAGTATGAAAGAGATAAATTTGTGTACAAAGATCTTATTAAATGGAAATATATTTGAATTGTGGTATTTAATCAATAATGTTAAATTTTATCACTGCACTCATCATGATTTTTAGTTATTTTTAATTAACAGTCTTCAAATATTGGATATTTTATAAAAAAATAAAAAAATAAAAAAAACTTCTATGCTGTTCTCTTCAATTATTCATTTTTATATGGGATGTAAACTGTTTCAAGTTTAAAAAATTAGAAGAAAAATTAGGAATATGGGAGCCTTTTCAATGTACAAAAGGGAAAATTTTGTTTACAAAAGCTCTTGTTAAATAGAAATATATTTGAATTGCAACATTGAAAATGTCTATAACAGTAGGCTCATTAGGTTGAAATTTTGTCTTGGTTATAAAAAGTTGGCCTGTGCAGAACATATAGTATTTTTTATGTTTGTGATTTTTTTTAATTTTAAAATTTATTATTAAATTTATTGGGGTAATATTGGTTAATAAAATTATATAGGTTTCAAGTATACAATTGAGTTATTTGTCATATATATATAGATATAGATATAGATATAGATATAGATAGATATATATTGCAATTTGTGTTTACCACCCAAAGTTAAGTTTCCTTCCATCA
>NW_011888808.1:2251091-2251625 GCF_000151845.1 Pteropus vampyrus
TGTGCAGAACATATAGTATTTTTTATGTTTGTGATTTTTTTTAATTTTAAAATTTATTATTAAATTTATTGGGGTAATATTGGTTAATAAAATTAGATATAGATATAGATATAGATAGATATATATTGCAATTTGTGTTTACCACCCAAAGTTAAGTTTCCTTCCATCAATATATATTTGACCCCCTACCTTCTGCCCTCCCCCCTTTCCCTCTGGTAACCACTATTATCTGTGTCTATGAGCTTTTGTTTGTTTGTCTTGTTTGTTTGTCGTTTTCAGTTTTACATCCCACATATGAGTGAAATCATATGGTTCTCAATTTTTGCTGTCTGACTTATTTTGCTTAGCATGATAATCTCAAGATTTATCCATGTTCTTACAAATGGCTTAAAATCTTCAGCATATTTCATCAAAATTTTGAAAGACTGAAATACTGACCTAATGACTTAGCACTCCTACACAATCAGCTTCATCAGCTCACCTAAGGAAGGTGAGACAGCAGTGATGATGAAAAAAAGTAAAAAAAAAAAAAAA
>NW_011888808.1:2252995-2265709 GCF_000151845.1 Pteropus vampyrus
AAAAAAAAAAAAAAAAAAAAGAGCAGCCAGACTGACCCACATTATGGCCATTTAGTGGTGTCCTAAGGCTGTAATGCTGCCTTCTGTATAGTCAAGGTGTCCACATACGAAGGATTTGTCCTGAGAATGGAGCTTATCATGATCATAGATAGATGAGAAGAAACCAATAGCCTGAAAATATTTGTCTGATCTTTTGTAATGTTGTACAACAAGTAGTTTGGTTTGTGTGCATGTGTGTGTGCATATCTCTACAAAATGGAAATACACACACGAACATGCTTGTTATACAATCATGGAAAGTCTTCAAACCCTCTTCTACATCAGGCCTTTATTCCATTTTATCATATAGATAATTACTAATAATTGGACATCAGGCCACTTAAATTCTCTTTATTATTTTGAACTTCTTTGAAATAGCAAAGTTGAAAGTACATTTAAAATATTTTTATTGAATAATCAAAGCATCCTATGATTACCTGTGAAGTAACATAATTTAGTAGTATGCAGATTTTACTCAGATAACTCACTAGGAACAGAGCACCCGCTTAGCTCCAGAGGTTATACAAGTATAACTGAGTTACATGACCAGGCACCAACATATAGTCAAGTGTTTTAAAAGAGCTGCTCAAAGGCAACAAGAATGCAGTGATCCCATCGTAATCTCCCCTAGTTCAGGTTATCAGTAAAGTGTTAATTAAGATTTTTGACAGCAATAAGTAAAATTTCTTAAAATGATCACATATGCATTTTGGACAAAAATCATCAGTGCATTAGTTTTAGTTTTTGTTTTTCTTTGAAGTGGGAGCTATAAAAATCTATCTTTGGTATTTTACAAAAAGAAAAAATAATGAGAAAATATAGAAAGAGAAAAGATAAAAGAGGAATCAAAAGCAAAAAAGTGTTAGTATTTCTAATTAAATGAATTATAGGTAAAATAACAGAAACATTATTACTTACAATTAATACTAAAAGTTATAAAATCTTCCCTGAAATAGTTCAGGTAAATCTGATTTCTTTCCCTCTTTACTGGAACTCAACCATATTAATCTCCTTAATATTTCATTGATACACTATATTTAAAATATATTTTTGTTATTCCCTCATGATAAAATATGAATTTCTTAAGTAGAATTTTCTATTTAATTACTGGTAGCTAGCACTGTTTGCTGCAAAATAAGAAGTCGGTGAATATTTATTTGTTAAATGACAAAATAATTGACAAATTAGTTAAATATGTTCTATTTAATTCCTTAATATAGATTAGTGATTTATATCTTAACCTACATTTGGTGACATGTAGTTTTACTATATTTTTAACTTAGAAGTACTGCCAATAGTTTCTGAGCCATTTAATACTATTAAAGGTTTATTCAAGGATGCACTTTTGTTTAAAAAGATAAACCTCAAGTCTTGTCATTTAGACTTATTCTAGTTATGATACTATGATTTAAAAAGTATTTTAGAGAACATATTGGATTTAATCAACTTGTAGACCATTGTGCACAAGTTTTGTCAAGACCAAGAAACTCCAGCAATTCATGTTATACTGCACACACACACACACACGTACACACACACACACATAAATAAGAATAATTTTGGAAACAGTTTTCTGCTATTCATGTATTCAACAAAAAAAACATAAACTGGTAATGTAAATCCTTAGTATAAAAATATGCTTTTTTTTGGTTTTCGAATCACTAAATAATACTCTACAATTTATATAAAACTATAATATTTGAATCATGTATTAAAATATTTTTTGGAGATGATTTCTCAAGGATGGATTTCAATTTTAAGAAGCGAAATACTTGCAGCACTATATTTTCCTAACTTTTAAAGCCAGTTGCCTATACGTTGCTACCTATTTTTACATAAACCTATGCTATGAGGCAATATACTTAGGAACTATTTCATTTGTTCTTCACTTTTTTTAATCTTTTGATTTAAATATATGTCCATTATTATGAGTTGAATTGTATTCCTCAAAAATAGATATATTTGAGGGGAGGGAGGGACTAATAGGTAGAACAAGAAGATTTTTAGGGCAGTGAAAATACTGTGTGACACTACAATGCTGACAATATATTATAAGTTTGTCCAAACCCACAGAATGTGTGCACCACCAAGGCTGATCCCTAATGTAAACTCTATATTTGGGGTAACAATGATCTGTCAATAGGTTCATCAATTGTAACAAATGTACCATTCTGGTGTGGGATGTTGATAGTGGGATAAGCTGTGATCACGTGAGGACAGGGTGTGTATGGACAATCTCTGTACCTTCTGCTTGATGTTACTAAACCTAAACCTGCTCTTAAAGAAACTATAAAGATACAGAGAAAAAACTGGTAGTCATCAGATGGGAAGGGGTTGGGGGAATGGTGAAAAAGGTGAAAGGGATTAAGAAGTGCAAATTTTCAGTTATTAAAATAGTCATAGGGATGTAAAGCACAGCACAGGGAATATAGTCAAAAATACTAATAGCTATGTATGCTGTCAGATGGGTACTAGACTTATTGGGGTGATCACTTCGTAAGGTATATATGTGTGTAATCACTATGTTGTCAACTGTAATTAAAAATAAATTTTAAAAATCTCTATGAAAAAATAGTATTTTTTTTTTCTCATAATGTGATGCTATTTGTAAATAGGGTTTTTACAGAGGTGATCTGGTTAAAATGAGGTCATAAGGGTTGGTCCTAATGCAATGATTAGTGTCTTTATAAAAAACTTTTAAAAAAAATTTGGACACAAAGAAATACACAAACAGAGGGAAGACAATGTGTAGACACAGGGAAAATACCATCTATGAGCGAGGGAATGCCAGAAGCTACCAGAGGCTAGGAGAAAGTCATGAAATTGATTCTCCCTCACAGCCCTCAGAAGAAACCAACTCTGCCAAAACCCTAATTTCAGACTGATAGCCTCCAGAAATGTGAGACAATACATTTCTGTTGTAGCCACTCAGTTTTTGATACTTTATACAGCAGTTCTAGGAAACTAATACACCCCCTTACTTAGCATTTTGTAAACATGTCAGATTGCTTTGTAAAAACAAAGGTCATAAATTTCCAACAAGCAGAGTACAATTATGAAACAATTAATGAACTAAGACAAGACTATGGTGCACATTGTTTAAACATGGATTTAGAGTGGGTGCTCAGTGAGCACTTAGAAATGGAGTGGTCCATTAGAGGCTGCAGTAGTTTGGGGTGGGAATTTAAGGGAAAGAATAGATTTACTGAGAGGGAAAATGATAACACATATGAGTCAATTAGGCTTCAGCTGGAAATATAGCCCTTACAAGTCATGAGACCTTAGAATGAAGAGCAGACTCCTCTTACTAGGATGGTGGCCCTTTTCACTAGTTTATAGAGTTAAGGTATCCTAAAAATAACTAAGAGGATAGATAGATAGATAGATAGATAGATAGATAGATAGATAGATAGATAGATAGATAGATAGATAGATAGATGATAGATAGATAGAGATATAGATATAGATGATATATAGATATACATGAACACACATACAGACACACATACACACATATAATTGGCCACAATAACAACAATGAATCCTGCATTTAGCAAAGTGACAGATATCACAACTAGATTGTTCTAACATATGGGCAACAAAATGAATATGACTAAAGAGTGTAGAGGTTTTTAAATAACTCAGAGATTAGATGGAAAGCATAGTTCAGCAAATATTGAATAGACACTATCATCTCCTTCTCACTCTTAGCAACCTTGAATTTTTGAACATCTGTTTTATGGCATGCACTAAACTTGACAAATTACAAATGCTATTTTACTTAAAATAATTATCTGATATATGTATGACAATTACTCCCTAATGTTCATTGGGCTAAGAGATAGGTATGATTGATGTAATGGTGTTCTATTCCCTTCCTGTAACTGGTTTTGGAATGGTCATCTGACTTAATTCTGGTCAATAATGTCCAACAGCAATTTTACTAAAGATTTCCTGGAATATACTTTCTCAAGAATACCCAAAGGAATATAGATTCTTTCTTTCCTGCTGGCTGTGACAAAGGAAGCATTTGGTCTTGTAAGTTTCTGGCTGGTAACTTCTGTCTGCAAGGGAAGCCTGTCTGAGTGGACACAGCAAACAGCATATGAAAGAATATGAAGACAGGACGATAGGAGATAAACAGGGCCAGAATGCAGAATGGCTGAGTCAAAGATTCTGAAGTATCCTCAGACTCCCATTTCTGTGGGTTAATAGTGTTCTTTATTATTAAAGCCTTTTTCAGTTGGCTTGTCTATAACGTGTAGCTGAGCACATGCTAACAAACAGAATTATTTCGATGTTGTTCAATATGAACAAAGTGAATTCAAATAGTGAGTTAAATTGACCATGATCACAATGTAAGTAGCTGGTCTATTGTCTTTAATCCCAGTTTTGCAGGACTCACTACTCACTCTTTATTTGTAAAAAGATCTAAGAGGAGTCTTGAATCTAATACCAAGAAGTTTAGATTTATTATGATTCAGTGCCTCTCTTGGCTTTTGAGTAAAAAATGCTTGACAAAATCCAACATATATTGATGGCTTTTCTAGTACCCTTGTAAAATAAAAATGTAGGAGAGAAATTACTGTATATTTCTGAAGAGTATAGAGATGTTTTGAAAAAAATATATGTCCCAACCTATTATGCCTATATTGTTAAATCCTAAATTTTGTAGCCATGATTTAATGAAAAATATTATTGAATAACCATTTAATTCTAAATATGCTACGTAAAACAAACCCAACAGTAGGTTAAAATTTCTAGTGTCAAATACAACATGGTGCCATGGTAAAATAGAACATATGAATGGCCTCTGTATACTTTCTTGAATTTTTTTAACTTTTTTTTTTAAAAAAAATACAAAACTATATGTTAATCACATGGAATAATAGTAAATGGCAAAATTCTTTAATCTATTTGTAAAAGGAAAACTTTAAAAATTGCCTCACACATTTTCATATCAATTTGGATCTTATCCTAATTGTTAAAATAAACCTAAATATTTCTTCTTTATTAACTTATACCTTAATAGTTGAAATAAACCTATATAAATATTTCTTCTGTATAAACATTTTGTATTTCTCAAGATCAGCAAATCAAATGCCCAGAAAATTAGTTCACTTAAGTTTACAATTGTTGCATTTTGATTTAGATTATATATTTCATGCTAACATTTGGGATGAGTGCTATTTACATAAAAAAAAAAAAAAAGGTTAAAGATGGTAACCCTGGAGGAATTTCTCATTTCCATCTGGTTCTTTTATTACCATTTTAAAAATTATTTCAGTTTTGCCACATTATTGATTACTAGTTCCATCATGACTTGGAGTAGTTTACAATCATTAAGAAATATTTTTTCCCAACGTTCCTTTCAATATTTCCAAAAAGTGACCTTGATAGTGTCAAAGATTTTGTATCTGGTGATTAATAATCCTTTGAAATATATGCTTAAAACACTTAAATTGTCAATAGATTAAACAGGTGATATTGAGTGTGACAATTTGAAAAGTTCTATAAATGAAAACAGAATATAATAAGATTATAATAAGGATCTGTGATAAAAAGACAAAAGAATGTAAACTTCATTTAAATTTTGTAAAAAAAACACTATATTTATTAAATGACGTCTTGAGAGAATAATTACAAAAAATCTTGGTGAATACAGAAAATAGTATAAGTGTTAAACCATGAGAAACTGTCAGTATATTAAACACATGTATATTTCAAATCGTTTAGGCAGCAATTTCAAAAAGATGTATGTAAACAAAAATGAATCAATTTCCCTTTAAAACTAACGAATCTGTGCTATGGAGCCAATTCGAAAATAGAAAGGTATTCATGAACTTTAATAATTCAGGAATCATAATGCAAATACAAAGCTGAAGGTAAACTAAGGTTTTAAAAGTTAGATTATAGTATGCGAAAAGCACACAAAGTAAAGACTTAAATTTGACTTTAAAGCAATAGAGCTTAGCTAATAGTCTTGGAGGGATTTTTCCCCCTTAATTCTGGATTTCCTGTGTTTTGTTTTTAGTTTTTTGTTTTTTTTTCCTTAATTGTTAAGTTACTTGAACTATCAGACTACTGGTGATTTCTTTATCCAATTATTACCATCAGGAAGTTCTGTTTTCTTAGATTTATCTTATAAAGATTATTCTTATAAAATCAATAATAATCCCTTATTTTGTTTTTGTAAGATTTGTACATTGCTTTTGCTTAAAAAAAGATAGGAGGTGATTCTTTAAAACATAAAACTTTTCATAAATAACACTGAAGTTTCACAGTACCTTGGTGACATTAAGCAAAGGACCCTAAAATTATGCATAGCTGGAGGTGAAGGTACAATGATTAGGGAAAAGAATATAGGCAAATCAAGAGGCTTTGTTTTATTCAGAGAGTTGAAAAACACATGGTCCATCTGTCCTTGCATTGTAGATTGTCACTCTACATGACTCCACTTGATACAAAAATAATTATATTTTACTATAGTGGAAAAAAGAATGCTCCACTTGAAACTGATGTAAAATTCTGTTTCTTATATTGCTGTATAGACTTTGGAATTTGTATTTTGCAGAATCAAGAAAACAGACAGGCATTATCATTGAAGAATAAATGAAAAAGAAAGTCTTACAACTTATTAGTTAAAATTGTGAGATGACAAAAATGTACTAAACAGAAAATATTTTGAATTCTGAAATGGCCTGCTATTAACACATCTCTTAATACATTTTAAAATACTTGAGCACTTAAAATAATTTACATATTTTATACCATTTTTGAAGGTAAACTGCTTTCTCTGATGATTGGTATTAAAAATTTGAATTATCATGGAAATATGTTATCTTTCAAGGTCTATCTTACTTGTGACCTCCACAGATCCTTCCTCTCAATTATTTAAAATAAATTTTTTATATTTTTATTTTCCTTCCATATCTTTGCAAATAACATAAATTAAATTTATTTTATAGACCTTCCCAATGCATCATATAGCATTTTTTATATCTAAGAGTCCAAATGTTTGAAGGAAGTAAATTAATATTTATGACACCGAAATGGAAAGGATGACTAATGTAATACATTAACAGATGTTAAAAGATAAAATAAATCTGATTGTGACTGCATTCACTGCAGGAGAATCCTTAAATAAAATGTACTACTAATTTTGTAAAACAAAATCATTTAAAATTTAATTTCTTGACTACTGATTTAAATCTGTACTTTTTTTATTTTGGTAAAATATATGTAACACAATGCTCTCCTTGAAACTGATAAAACAATTCTGTTTGCCAGTGAAGTTCTCAAAAGTTTTTAAGGCAAAGTAAATTTAAAAACAACGACAACAACATAAAACAAAACAAAACCAAACAATAGTCCTCGGGCAGAGAGTTCCACTAAAAGCAACTAAGAGAAAGGAAGCTAATTTTCCAGAGGAATTTACATTTTCAGCAGTGCAGGACAAGAGCCGAAGAAGCTAAGAAACCAATGATCAGAAGGAGACTCCTCGTGCCAAGAAGACAAAACTTCAGAACTTTTCAAGTAGTAAAAAACCTAATAAATATTCCATGCTCTCAGTTGAGACTACTCTGAGAGGTCTAGAGCCTAGAAATAAGCAAACAACGATATAAATTAAGCTACAATCCAGCCTGGAATCAGTTCAGTCAGTACCTGATTGGATGAAAGTGACGTGTTTCCAGTTTAGCTGACTATTAGATAGGGTGGTAAATCTTCACTACAAGGTGGTAGTATTGACTTCCATAATTTTTCAAAATTGCCAGAACAAGAGAATATAGAAGCAATAGAATCACATCTACATAGAAGTCTGATATTGCAGTTATCAGTAATAGACTTTAACTGTGACCAATATGTTCAAAAACTATTGAAAGGATGTGGAATTTGATCAGAGAACTATAATCTATACAATAGAACTATATGGAAATTCTAGAACTGAAAAGTGAAGAAATCTATTTAAGAACTTTATTGGATACTTAACGGCAGATTAGAAATAACAGAACAGAGGAATAATGAACTGGAAAGTAGATCAATAGAAAATATACAGGCTGAAAAAAAGAGCAAAAAGTAAAATTTTTAAAGAGTGTAAAAGATATCTAATATACATCATACTGAAACTCAAGAAGGAAAAAAATGATACAATAATTCAAGTGAAAATGGCCCAAAGTATTCCAAACTGTTGAAAGCCATCAAGCTATATACATTTTTGTTATGCAATTGAAACTCTAAGTAAGAAAGATGCTCAAAAAAATCACACTGAAGCTCATCATGTATATTGTATACTATATATATATGTATATGTGTATATATATATATATATATAATCAGAAGTCATATTTATGCAATTGAACAATAGGTATTTTAACACAAAAAAAATTGAATGCAGACCAAACATCTCTTTAAATTGCTGAAAGAAAATAATTGTCAATTTATGTTTTTATTCTCAGCATAAATGTTATTAGTTGTAAAATAAAATACACGTTTTTCAAAATAAAGTACTACACATAGTGAGAAAAAAAGTAGCCATCCATTAATATAAACTATAAGGAAAGTTTTTTTGTCCCAAGAAAAAAGTACATCATAAGTAGAAATATATAGAAATAAATGAAGAGAAATAGAAAACAGAAATACATGTAAAATATAAAGGAATTTATATTGTATAAACTATCATAATGCATGTGAGTTTAAATATATAGAGAGAATTAAAAGTCATAAAAGACACTGAATAGAATAAATTGTTTTAAGATGCCAACATTTTCTTGAAAATTATATTCACATTAACTATAAAAAGTGAAATTTCTCATTATGGTATCTCCAGTTTAACTACTAGGAAAAAACAACTTTTACTAAAAAGGATCTATAACTAAAATGCTAAAGTAAGAAGAAATACAATTACCTCAAAAGAAGGCAAAAGATAATAAATATTACATGAAACAATGAAACAAATAGAACAAATAGTACAATAAAACACATACAACGTAAAATCCAAATCAGCAATTACTTTACAGATAAATAGCAAATTAAAGATAAAATTAATCAGAATAGATAAAAATAAAAATCAAGTATATGCTGCTTGCAAAAGTTGCTTTAAATGTAAGAGCTCTTGTGTAGTGTAGGTGGCAGGTCTTTGTATGACAACTTATAACTAAAAATTAATTATGAAAACATTACAACTAAAAATTGGTTAAACAAACATTTAAAATATTATATATATATATATATTTGCATATATCTTTAACACCTTCTCTTGCTAAATCCTGGTTCATCAGTTGTAATTTTCAAAATTTATCTACTTTTTTATTGCACATGAACTTTTTCTCCTAAATTTTCTGGCAACATTTTTATTTTAATTTTTCTAAGTTTTTGACCTTCTATATCAATAGTCTACTTCCGAGTTTTAATATACAATCCATTCATTTTTCACTGAATGAAAAAAGGCTTTGATCTTATTTATAATTATGTATTATAATCAATTTTTGGTTGTTCTAAACTGCTTTACTTGAATGGTTTTTGACATTATAGTACTCATTTCATTAAGATAGCCTTGTAGAATGTCCCAGTGAGTAATAAAAACAATACTCCTGATCGTTATTTTTCTTTTATGCTTTTTGTTTGTTTCTAAATACCTATAATTTAGCAGATATTTAAGGTTATTAATTTTTTTTCTGAAGAAAAAATCGACTTGTAATTTTATTGAAAAAAGTATTTAGCTTATACATTAAGTTGGAAAAATAGACTTTTATGATAGTAAGCTTTATATTTCTTGATATTATAGCTATTTTTCACTTATTCTGATATTGTTCTTATCTTTCCATTATATTATATAATTTTTTTGCTTGGTTTCTTGGCCAACTTTTTAACTACAATTCTATCTTATTTCTGTATTAAAGAAAATGAAATATATTTCCTATTTTCATTTATAGGTAAAGTTAGAACAGATATAAAAATTGTCTTATACAGCTTACTCATTAAATTGTTCTATGCTTCCAAAAGTGTTTTATTGGATATGCATGATAAATCTTATCTTCACCAAAATATAATATTTTCCTTAATTTTAATATTTTTACATTATTTTATTTTATTACTCCAATCAATGGAATTTTAAAGAACGTGCTCCACAGTAATAAGATTAACAGGTAGTCTCTGCAAAGCTTCTCATTTTAATTATAATGAATTTAGAGCTTAGAGCTATTTTATTGAGAAGAAAAAGAGCATTTATTGTATAAGACAGAGATTCTTGTTATACTTGGTCACAAATACCATCTATGACTTAGAAAAATGACCTTTTATTCTGAAAATTATTAGACACAAATATTAAGTTTCACCAGCACTATTTGAATCTTTTCCAATTCTAAAATTTCATTATATATTTACTCTCTCTTTCCAAATTAGATAGTATCCTAACTTTGGAATGTGATAGTGAGAAATAACTAAAGATAATGGGACGACAGAATATATATTTTGTAGCTAAAACTAAATTTCAACAAATATTTAGATGAAACATAAAATGCAATTTCAACATTTAGACAAATTAACAGCATTGGAAAGATGTTAATATTTTGCTAAAATTTTCAGTCTTTATCCAGATGTCTGGCAACACATAAGAAAACAAAACACTCTGTGAATAAACATAATCTCAATTACACCCAAATGCTGTTTTTCCCCTGATTTTCAATTTTTAAAGAGGGAACATAATCACAATTTGGGTGACTGTGACAGTAAAGGTTAACAATCCTAACTTCTAAGAACAGACTACTATAATGCATTCATTAGTCATTTCAATGTCTATGCCATTTTACCAAAGTCTGAATTAGGTGCCAGCAAAAGTTTTAGCAGTTTTGTGCCTGTTGCTATGGTAATTTTGATATGACAAAATAAAGACTATGATCTACTGAGGGCTTATTCACTCCTGATAAGGAGGTATTCTTTGAAAATTCATATTGTTATTTTCAGAAAGGAAATCCTATCACCCATTTTTATTTTTCTGTCCACATAAATCATATACCTACCTATGTGCAAATATTAATCTTGCTTTAACAACATTTTTTAATATCAGGGAAAATTATGCACATAGAGTAACATTTAATTTTATTAATTTTTAAATAAAACAATAATTACTACATATCAAATAAAGAAAAGTCTTCATGAAAAATATTCAAAGAGATTACTTTGATTAAATGTAACTATTAAACATGTTTTTCTTAGCTTTTTGATAAAAGATATTTTTCTCTTAATTTTTTATTATCATTTTTATTTCTGGAGGACATCTTGGACTCTTCGGGTCTATTTCTCAATAAACAAAGATTTTTCCTAAGAAAAGGCAAATTTCAAATATACGATATACAAATACAATACAATTTGTATATACAATATACAAATATACAATACAAATGTGAGGAAAGAAACATATTCTTTGGTTAGTGCAATTGGGATATAATTTAGAAATTTTTGTATGTTCTTATATCCTTCTGTTTAGTATACTAAATTTTTATCTGAAGAATTGCCTTTTTTTTTTTTTAGAGAGTGTTTTCTAATTTTTGCTCAAAGAGAAACATCAATTAACTATCAGTTATAATAAAACTGTGTCATTAAAATCCTAAATTTAATTAGGGCCAGCTGGATATTTATTTAGTTTAATTTCCTCTTCTTATACCTGTATAACTTATGTTTACAAAAATTTTTTCTTTTAGGAGTTTATTTGTCATCATTGAGAATACTGATTTCAGTACACACTATTTCCTCACATGTTGCATGATGATTTTTGTTTAGTTGTTTATGTCAAAACATAATTTCATAGCATGTAAAATTAGCCTTAAGTTCTGTATACCTGGCCTTCATTTACTGATTCCTCTTCCCCAGCTGCTATTCCCTCTCCATCTTTCAAAGGTGTTTAATATCCACATATGCTTCAAGACCCCTTTATACCACTTCTACTATTTTCACTGAGAATAAAAATATATATGGATATCTGTCATTTACTTGTTAGTATGGGTTTTATTTTATACTTTAATACATTTAGAAATAATTACTTATTTAATTATAATTATAATTATAATTGAGGGAGGAAATATATATTTATAAGAATTTCTCTGCCTGTATTAACAGTTGGTGTTATTAAAGAATAAAATTTCAGACTGCTGCAATCAGTTGGAAATGTTGGCAGGGTGATTCCGGAAGGACTCATAGACAATCGCTTGTGTAATGTGCAAGTTACTCTCATTACTTAGGCTTGTGGTAGTTTACAAACTTTCTAGCACACCAACAGATTAAAATTTTAAAAGTAAACGATTCTACCAGTACAGTCACACACCTGCCATAGGCCGACTTGAAGAGGGCATCAGAGACCCTGCTGTTATTCACTGTTGCTCGGATCCACAAAGCATCAAACTGGGAAAATCATAAACTGAAACCATGGAAATATAGACAGTAATGACTGTTATGACTGTGGAATTTTAATCATTGAAAACAAGACTGAAAAGTTTGTGTAATTCATAAACTAGTGGCCAAGTCGACTCCACAGTAGATCTAGCTCTGGTTTAACACATAAATGAAGAGCAATAAGGGAGAGACAATGAGCTGATATGATGAGAAAAGAGCTGGATGGCCAACAAAACAGCTGAACCTACATTTTGTACTGATAATATTTTACATTAATTTCTTAAATAG
>NW_011888808.1:2265759-2293338 GCF_000151845.1 Pteropus vampyrus
GTTGGCAGGGTGATTCCGGAAGGACTCATAGACAATCGCTTGTGTAATGTGCAAGTTACTCTCATTACGTAGGCTTGTGGTAGTTTACAAACTTTCTAGCACACCAACAGATTAAAATTTTAAAAGTAAACGATTCTACCAGTACAGTCACACACCTGCCATAGGCCGACTTGAAGAGGGCATCAGAGACCCTGCTGTTATTCACTGTTGCTCGGATCCACAAAGCATCAAACTGGGAAAATCATAAACTGAAACCATGGAAATATAGACAGTAATGACTGTTATGACTGTGGAATTTTAATCATTGAAAACAAGACTGAAAAGTTTGTGTAATTCATAAACTAGTGGCCAAGTCGACTCCACAGTAGATCTAGCTCTGGTTTAACACATAAATGAAGAGCAATAAGGGAGAGACAATGAGCTGATATGATGAGAAAAGAGCTGGATGGCCAACAAAACAGCTGAACCTACATTTTGTACTGATAATATTTTACATTAATTTCTTAAATAGAAAGAATTAGAAGTTAGTGAAATCAAAAACAAACACAGACCGGCCTTAAAAATTCCCTGAGCTTACAAAACCAGCTTAGTCATACAAGTATAACTTAATTTATTTTATTTAGCAAGACTAACTTGACCTCGGTTATTTTTGTTTATGCCTCTGGAAATCATAAGCAAAACAAATTATTTCGCAAAATTGATATGAGGTAACTAACCACTAACCAATTCCCTATGATATAAGAAAATTCTATTATAACTAATTACTGTAAAGAATAAACAGTCACTGTCTTCTCACTAAATAAGCTGCTTTATAACAATATACTCCTGAGATTCATTCCATATTTTGATCTGAGCATTCCCAGTTTGCAAACTCTCTTTTTGGTGTGTGCACAATGAACTTGAGTTAATTACTACTTCCTTGATTCATTGCTTTTAGTTCTTTTATTTTCAAACTTTTGCAAAAGTGAACAGAAGAAGTGAGCTTGGGCTGTACTCAGGCCTTATCTGTAGAGTGTGTGTGTGTGTGTTGATAATTAAGCTGAATATAAAGAATGTACTGTGGCAATAACTTAAGACATAGACTATGTGCTCTGCTTCCTTCCCCTTGAAGCGCCCTGCACAGTGATTCCCAAGACCTTACCTTCTTCCTCAACTTCTCAAGAGGCTTCTCAGCAAAATTAATGGACACCTCATTAGAACTGATGGCATCATCACTCACTGGAGTTGAGCAAGAGGAAATGCAGTGTCTTCTGTAGGTTGGCTGATGATGTGCTGAGTTGAGGGCCTAAGGACCAGATGGCCCACAGATTAGAACTTGTGTCAGACTCACACAGAGACAGGACTATCTGAGGTTTAGGTCAATAGCAACTGTCCGGCACCTGGATCTAACTGAGGTTGAGACCACCTCTCCCATTTCTCTTGATCAGCACCTTAGTTGCACTTACTGCAGGCACAAATTTGTGGATTTTCAGAAACTAGTAAAATCAGAAATAAGAAAAGCAATGAAAATGGAGAACAGTTTGTGAATAATCTCAGAAGTCAGAATTATTTAAATTAGCTGAAAAGAGAGATTATGTTATAAACCACCTATAACTAGAATAATTAGAAGGGACTAGATTAAGTAAACCTTCCTATAAAGAACACTAGTTCATTTGTCCTCAACTAAAAAGTTTTTTTGTCTTACAGTGTTCTGGAATAAAATGTACATAAGCACAAAAATATACAATTCTGCATGTGTCTGAAAATTGTCTCAACCAACTGTTACAAAATAATATTTTCAACTAAAATTCTAGAATCCAGACTGAGCACTCCAGGAATGCAATGCCTTAGAAAATGCCTTTTGAGCAAATCCCATGTCTGTTCTGCTGTGTCATGTGATGTGCAGTACAGGTCTTTGTAACAGCTCTTTTCAAATTGTTGATTTTTAAGCAATGTATTGAAACATGTCTGTCTTTTTAGTCTTCTCTGTTTTTGCAATAGTTGATTGCAGTGCTCTTCAAAACTGACAACTGGCTTATAATACTTTCAAACATCCATTTGAAAAGTAATTTAAACTCACATGCCATTGGCCAAAAGGATTTATGAAAGCAACATTTGTGATTGCATTTTGGAAGAACACACACACACACACACACACACACACATACATACACACATACATACACACACACAAACAAAGGTATAGATGAAAGATATCACCTTCAACTGAGGTATTTATGGAGAAATATATTTCCCATATTTCGATATAGAAATTACTGTGGCAACTACGTACATATAAACCAAAAGAAAGAAAATGTAGAAAAATAAATACTAACATAATTAAATATTACTTCAGAGACTGAAAATTAAGTTATATACAGTTACCTCTGTTTTGGTTCGCAAAGCCTCAGCCCATGGCTTTCTTCTATTTTTTCCCAGGGTGATATTTATCAACCCTGGGTACAAATTAGAATCATCTTAAAAACAGATAAGCCTCAGGTCTCACTCCTAGATACAATTCAAATATGTATGTACATACAGTAGGTCTGTAAATATAATAGACACACACATGCACACGTGCATACACATATATGGTGTTAATTACTATATTGAATATATCTCCTAATATTTTCTATCTACATAGTTATACTTTATATATATATACAAATATTTTGTGCATATACAAAATATGCATCTACAATGTACACATATATTATGTGGATTATATGCACATATACCCACACACGTGTATAGATTGACATATAGAAAGACATAGATATAGATGATTTAGATATCTAGATATATTTTAAATCATGCTTCTGAATTTAATGAGGTAAGTTGAACTACATTAACTGCATGGAATAGTCATAATTAATTAAAAATCTCTATTGAACAAATTCTGCTATGCACGTGTTCCTCTGAATAATATAATGAAGAGGGATAATGAAATGAGATATAGTGTATAAGCAGAACTAAAAAAACATGGGTACCGATCCCTGCTCTGTTACCAGCTTTTCAGGGACACATGTTAGCATTTCTGGGTTATGATAACATTTGTAAAGTAAAAGAATTGGAGTGGATCAGTGAGTTTTTGTCTTAAAATATGAATCTGTCAAAATACTCCAATAGTTTCTCATCCATCTCAGAGTAAAACAAAGCACAACAAAACAAAAGCAAATGTTTCAGAATGTCCTAAATGTCCCATGTGCGCTAGGTCACTGTTAAATTTCTAACTTAACCACCTCACTCCTTCACCCCCACAGTATACAGTCCTCGGTTTCTGTTCTCAGCTATTCCAATGCCTGAAATAAATTCTCCTCAGGTGTCGGAGGACATCATGAGAGGACGCATTGCAGGCTGAACCCCTAGCTGGACCGCGGGAATCAGTCTCCTCACCCCTCCCCTGTCCTTGGAATGTGCGTTCTGCCCACTGTTCCCACAGTGGCAGCCGCTTCAAGGACGCAGCCTTGAGAGAGTGGTGGGTTATATCGACCATCTAGAAGGTCTATGCGACGGAAACCCGTTGAGGCCTGTGTATAAATTCCTGTGGTTCTGGCCGGTGGCTGCAGAGAGCTACCTGTCCTGTGACTAAGACAACCTCGTGTACCACTCCCAACCTGAGGGCCCTGAATCTTTCTTCTGTCTCTCCTGGCACTCCATGTTGAGGGCCAGTTTTGCATTGACCCAGGTGACTTCTGAGGTCAGGAATGGCTAACCCCCTCCTTCTTCCATAAGCTTTGCCGCTATTCCACTAAAATTTCAATCCCCCCTCTGACAACCATGTGTGTACACACACACACACACACACACACACACACACACACACACACACACTATACCATTCACTGCTTTATTGAATTTCCTCAAGATTTATCTCCATCTTACATATTCCCAACTTGAAGCAAGTTCCTTAAGGGAAGACATTTTTTTTTTCATTGTGATAAAATAGACATAGCATAATACTTACCGTTTAACCATTTTTAAGTGTACAATTCAATGACATTAAGCACATTTACAATGTCGCGCAACCATCACCAACATCCATCTCCAGAATTTTTTATCTCAAACAGAAACTCTATATCCATTAAACGATGATTCTGCATCCTCCCCTCTCCTTAACCTCTCTGGTAACCTCTGTTCTACTTTCTGTCTCTATAAATTTTCCTATTTAAAATATCTCATATAACTGGAATTATGAAATATTCATCTTTTAGTGTCTGGCTTATTTTACTTGGTATAACGTTTTCAAGGTCCACATTGTAGCATGTATGAGCATTTCATTCCTTTAAGGCTGAATAATATTCCATTATATGTATCGACCGCATCGTGTTGATTCATGTATCTGTTGATGGGCACTGAGTTGTTTCTATCTTATGGCTGTTATGAGAAATGCTTCTATATACACTGGTATCAAAGTGCCTGTTTGAGTCTGAGAGTAGACTTTAATCTGATTAGGGCTTGTAAGTATGTCAGGACTATAATAAGTATTTGTACTTTTGTTTTCTACTTTATTTCTATTCTGTTCTGTGTCCCGGAAGGATAACATCTACATATGTCATTACAAAATACCACAGACAGTGTGGTTTAAACAACAGAAAGTTATTTTCTTAATGTCTGGAGTCCGGACGTATAAGATCAAAGTGTTGGCAGAGTTAGTTTCTCCTGAGTCCTCTCTTCTTGACTTGCAAATGGCTACCTTCTGGCTGTGCCCTCACATGGTCTTTCTTCTATATATGTCTGTGACCTAATGTCCTCTTTGTATAAGGACCCTGGTCATATTGGATTAGGAGCGGCCAACATGTCCTCATTACATCTTAATCACCACTTTAAAAGTGCTGGCTCCAAATACAGTCCTTTTTGGAGACGTTATGGATTAGGACTCAGACATGGGAACATTGGTGGGACACAATTTAGCCCATCCACCCCTTCAGTGTCAAAACAATTGCTGAATTTTCCCAATTTCTTTTTCTAAATTTTTCCCTCAAATAAATTAACTCATCCCTGGTCCTGCTCTCCCAATCCGGACACCTTCAGTGTCCACTTCCTCTACCAACAACACCTACTTACCTGGAGCTCCTACACGGGGCTTCCTAGGGACACATTCCTAGGGATCCTCTTTGGTTTCTTCTGATATCTGCTTTTATAAATCCCTGTGCTTCTGTCATTATCTCCTTTATATCACATAACAATTTTTAGGTGACACTCTAGTGGTTTCTCTGATTGATGAACAGACTGCCAGTATTCAAAGCCACTCATTAGATTATCGAATCTCAGGAAAGAGTCAAACTCTCTATGCCTCAGTTTCCTCATTTGTAAAGAGAATTAATAATCTCCTCAAATATGAGGGAAAACATTTTGCCACCCTACGGTCTGTTTTGGGGGATATTGATTATTTAAGGGGATTATTTTTAAGAAACAAAAGTCTCAGAAAGAAATTTTGACCTTTCCCAAACTGATTAAAATAATTTAGATAGATGACCTGATCCAAGAAAGAAGCTCTTGTTATAGATAACTATAGTTTCATATGAACCAAGTACGCCACAGACAGGGAGGAACCAAGCAAAGTTCTCTCAAAGTCCCATTGCTAAAGAGGACCCAGAGAATATTCATTTACCAAACATTTGCTTTTCTATCTCTGTGCAAATTGCCTTCCTGCCCTTTGAGGTCCCAAATCACAACACTTCCCCCTACTTTAGCTCAGGAAGACCTATAATCCTTAACTGCCTATTCTGTCCTCAGGCCACACATTCTTATGGAACTCCCCTGTGTACATCATGACACATTTGGGCATTTTCTCCTGTTAATCTGTCTCCTGGTTATTTAATTATTAATCCAACCAGAATAATGTGAAAAGGATAGAAGAAAAAATAATTTTCCTTCTCCTACAATTGTATGTAAGACAAGTAAATTATATAAACCATATTAATTGCTTAGAAATATGTCTGCCCATTAGTAAGTTGTGAGTAAGTGTTACCTGTTATGGCTCATTTAATCTTCTATCTACATCTATAGGCTGTTACCTTCATGAAGTCTAGTAGCAGTAGTGAGTTTGTCATGCTCATTGCCATATCTCTAATGCCCTGTATGGAGTTTACATGCAATATGTGCCCAGTATACATTGTTGAAATGAATAATGACACAGACTTAGAACAATCTGGCTCTTTTTGGTTAAAATGGAAATAGTAATTGAGACTAGTCCTAAAAACAGCACTGAGGAAAGAGTTTTGGTGGTGCAAGTTAGAAGTAGACATCTTTGGACTAGAGAGGGTTCCTGCAGAGAAATGCTTCTGAGGGGAGAGACATAGTAATTATGTTAAAATAAATTCTTTCTTTGCAACTCAGCTCCAACAGGCACACTGGCAAGAACAGCAAAGGCTTAAGTATAAAAAAAAGAACCGAATTGATAAAGGCTATACATTTAAAACAATAGACTTAAATGTCCACACTATATGTGCAAAAGCCGTTAAGTAGGGCTAAGGAAAGACATGAGTGCCAGCACTGAACCACAGCCAAAAACAGCAGCAGACTTGGCAAACAGTCACTTATCTGGTAGCTTTCCTGTAGAACCTCTCACACCAGGTCCCACTAAAGACTCTGTATACTGTTTTTGAAGGCTAGAATGTATAATCATTTTGAGTTTCTTATTTTTTAGTAAGATAATTTAGGAAGTAGTTACTCTACTGTTTTGTTTTGTGTTTGCAACAACAAAAGATTATTTTCTTGAAGACTTGATTCTTCCTCTAATGCTTTGCTCCTTTTCAACTTCAAAGAGGTTTTTGAATGACAAAGAAATTTCTTTAGAAGAAAAAAAGAAAGACTTTTGGTTAAGATGTTTTTTAGACATTTAGAAATTCAAAGTAGGTAAAGCCACTTGAAACCAGACTCTTGTGTTAGAAAGTGAAGCAACATTTTGGTATGTTCCTAAGGGGAGCAGAATTTGCCACCCCAAATTATGACTCTTTGGCATAAGGATTATTTTAGGCTGATTGTTTTTAAGAAACATCAGACATAGGAGAAGCTCTGAAAACTTGAGTAGAAGTTACCTTTTTGTAAAATAAATTTACATTTATAAGGGAACTCTCCATTTTGTAAGGGGTCTCTACCTCTCTATACAAGGAAGAAAGAGATGAGTAAATCAGTAGCTACCTATTAATGGAGAAGGCAATTGACTTAAATCTCCATAATAGTCATAGCCTTGTTTACTGTTATTTTTCTGTTCTTTTACTGTTCTTTTATAACTGGCTCCCCCATACCACATCTTTTGTCTTTAGCTGCAGATGATATTTAAGGTAATGGTGTCCACCATTTCAGAGGTTCATTCAGTTTTCCTGGTTATTTCTCATGTATACAGGAGGTATACATGTTATTAAACTTCTGTTTGCTCTTCTTTCCCCGTTAATCTGTCTTATTTTTTAGGGGTTGGTCACAGTCAAGAGCCTAGAATGGTAAAGGGAAAATTATTTCCCCTCCCCTACTTTGCTTAATATTATTTTATAATGTAGAGAATTAGTTTGGACTCAACATTAAGAGATAGGAAAAAGAAGGCAGGGAGGGAGAGATCATGACAAAAAGCATACATATTACTCCTTTGTCTGGGGTTGCCATACAGATGCCTTTGGAAAACAAAGAAAATAATGCATTTCTGGCGTTGAAGCCAAGAACTGCCACGCCGTCTCCTCCATGAACCATGCATTTGAATACTTGTGTACCAAATTATGTAACATACAAAAATTAATGCTTTCTTATTCTTTTCTTGTTAACCTTGGATTAGCTATAGATATAGTTTAATCAGAGCTCCTACTTAACAAAATCGACCAAATTAAAGAAATGCATGTTTTAAGTAATCAGCTTATATTTTGGTGATCACAGCTTTTTAATTACATTTTTGAGAACACTCAATATTTTTCAAAGATTACTTCAATGACCCTATGAATTTGGGTTGGGGATATAAAACATAAGATCAGTTACTTTAGCTAGCGTTTATATCAACTTTAGTGATGAAATAAAAAAAAAATGAGAATTTGGAATACTGAAAATGCATTTGTACTTTTCTCTAATGAAATCTACTCATTAACCGAAAATCAAAAAAGGCACTTAAAGAAAATTATGTTCCTTGGAATAAAAGCCTAAATTGCATGCAGATTTCTATTATAATATTTTTACTACTTTGATGTTGATGTGGTGCAGGGCAAGTTACCCCCAAGATGTGACACTTTCGCATGTTAATTATTTTGAATTAAAGTTACTTGAGAAATAGCTTGTGCAAGGGGGGCACTCTGACCATCCTCTCTGTTCTCCTGAAAGCAGGAAATAAATATCCCATGTGAAAGATACCCTCCCCACATCAGGAGGTAAAGAAACATCCTTATTGGCTTAGATAGGGGATTTAGAGCAGAGAAGGCTGTGTAAAAAACTCTGCTTCATTTCTTCACAAATTAGTAACCATGGCTAAGTTTCTTTGTCTTGTTAGTTCATCACAAATGTATTGTTTCTTTGTCTAAAATGTATAAACGCTGCCTGCTTTAGTGACTTTGGGGACTCTCATATTTCTATTAGCTCCCATACGTAGAAAATTAAAATTTGTTTTCTCCTGTTAAACTGCCTTATGTCATTTTAATTATTAGACTAGCCAAAAGTTAGGTAGTTAGTCAGATATGAGTGACAGGAGAACAAAGGAATAGAGACGCACCTAGAGACCTGCCAAAGAACACCCTATAGGCAGTTAGAGAATTCCTCCTGCATCCCTAGAGACAAAGGATAGGGTGGCACTAACCTACAGTTGGTTTAATCTGGCCACAGACTCAAACACAGAAGGTACTACCCTAACCAGTCCACAACCTCAGCCTCGTTATAATACTGTCATTATAATACCATGTTTATGCCCAGAAGTTCATGAATCAAGTGATAACTGACTGAATTCTGGGTACACGTGTGCACACTAGGCAAAGAGTTATATAGCAGCCAAGTGTCAATCAAAATGATCTCACCTAGGAACGCCTTTGTAACCACCCATCATGACCCAAATATAATACAGACTTTTCCACTCTGCAGGGTTACAGCTCTCTATCTTCCCTGGCTGTAACCCATGCAACCAAAAGGGGTAAGGGGGAACTTCATTTCCCTGACAATATCTCATAATTAAAGAAAAAGATTCCTGTTTTTATTAATTAGCAATTAACAATTGGGTTAGGTCAGGTTTTTTTTTTTTTTTTAATCTTTTTTGGTAATTGTTTTCAACTGTTCAAATACAAAGGAAATAGTTAATTTTCAAGTAAGACAATTTCTATATAGTTACAGTTTATAATTCCCTCTACTGCATTAATCCATATATACTATCTCCCATTCTTGAGGAAAGAAAGAGAACCAGCCACATATATAAGATTTTCTTCCTCCTCCTAGGTGCTCTTTCTGCCTTGAGTCAAAAGTTCAGAGGAATTTCTCTCTAATGTATAGGTATTTTGTATGGAAACCAGCTCAGTGGGAAGATTCATCCAACAATGTTTTATTTTCTTTTATTTCGATGGAACTAGGTTGATGTTTACCAGTTTAGTTTTATTTATTTGTTTGTTTGTTTTCTCTTTAAGAGCATAGGGAAATTACAGTTGCAAGCCTCATTTGCAGTTATGGTGGGACTGGCCAAAGCAATGTGGATAGAAGCAATATAAAATTCTTGTAATCCTGACCCTTGGAATCATTTTGTACACTTTGTGTCTGTTTAAATTCTGCAAGCAAAGAAGTCTAAGATGGAGAAACTGGCTAATGAAAGAAGCTTAGATATTTGAGTGACCCCTTGAAGGAGAGCTGCCTGGAAGGCAGGTTTATGGGGTACAGTTTAAATGGATTGAGCTGCGGAGATATGGAATTTATTTCTTAACAGCTAGTGAGAATTCCTCTAACTAATAAGCATTTGACAGCCACTTTTTTTAAGAGCTTCAAATTCACACATGGCAAAAACTACAAGATAATTATCAAGCATACAGAAAGAGCAATCTAATATCTGAACCTAAATTATATAGTGCCTCGTGCTAAAAAAAAAAAAAAAAATGCAGCCATTATAAATAATTAGCAGATTCATAAGAGAGGATTCCTATGAACGAGTAGTAGAGATCAAAGTTGGTAGAGTAACAGTTATTTCTTACTTTATAGTATAAGATATGATTACTTGGGATTGCATGAATTGTTATTAACTAATACTGAGTTCTTGCTCTGATTAACAAGGATTTCAGATATATAGCAGGGTCACAGAAATCACCTCAGTTAAGGAAATATATTTTACATGAAATTTTATACTTGTAATTTTACTTGTATACTTGAAATTTTAATAGATGTGCAAACATTATTCCTTTTTGTATTTGCTATAATTTTGACCTAACTATATTTTGTGTTAAGGCATGACACTATTCATTGACATAGTAGTATTCAGTCAAACACTGTCATATAATTAGCCAAATGTATAACAAATTAATATTGCTTCACCAACAACTATAGCTATAGTAAACTGGTAAGAAAGTGTAATTTAATTATGCTGTTAGCATTTAATATTTAAAAAATATAAATCATTCTTCTTAATGCAAATTATTCATATTCTCTCTCTCCCAACACACATACACACGTATACTCTTTGTTCTTGGCTGAAATTTTAATAAGGTAAAATCGTACTTGTGGGAGAATCTAATTGTGGAACAGGTACTGCAAATATTATTTTTAGTACAATTTGAAATTTTGCCCCAAGACTGAGACCCCAATGTAATTAGAATGTTTCTATTTTGTGTTATTAAAATTCTCATGAAAAGCAGGCTGCTTTGGCTTAAAATAAGATACAATAAAATCACTGAGTACTAGTTTCATCCCTGTTCTTGGAGAACCCATTATTTTGTTCTAATAGCAAAGGTGAACACCAGTGTTTCTCATATGTTGATTATATTTTTAACGAAGTCTTCATTTTAGTCAATAGTAATGTTTTTAAAGATTTTCATTCTGGGAAATACTGAGTCAAAGTTCACCATACTAGAGCATTTAAGAGATAAACTGCTGGCATCTGTTTTTAGTGCTGAAATGCCACTGTATTCTCATTTATTGAAAGAAGAATTATATGCATTTCTCCCAAGCTGGGACTCTCTTATTCACAGCCAACATGAGTCCTTAGTCTTTTTCTTATTTTTCTCTGTCTAAAGAAAACTGTACTTTCAGTCTACAACTTTATTTAAAGTATTTTGTATTCAAAACATGCAATATTTCCCTCCCCGCCCAGATCAAAAACAACAAACCACTTCACACTTTTGTCTCTGGCAGACTGATTGCATTCTGATGCCAGGAGTCTGATTTTAGAATTTAGCTGTGATACACAAGGCATGGCAATAAAGTAATGAAAATGGTTTTCTTATGTAGCTTTTGATCAGAGTATTTCAATAAAAGGCATTTCAAAAATGTTATTGCCAATGGCAAGCTCATGGGTTAGCTAGAAAATAATAAGGTCAATGCAAAAGTTGTTCTTGAAGTTTTCTTATTAAAATTGTGAAAGTAGTAAGAAGTTCAGTAAAAATGTTGACAATCATAACGTGATTTCTAAGGGATATATTGAAGAAGAGAGTAGTAGCTAGACCAGTCAATCCAGAGAAAAGTCAAAAACATGTGGAGAGAGAAGACACTGGGGAGCAGGGAGATGTAAATAGAGAGGGGGCTTAATGACAACTTTCAGCCAAAAGAGATTCTTTTTTTAAAAAGGATTTTCTGAAAATCTTCCAATGTGTTTGTGATATGATCTCTATTCCTTTCCTTACAAGCCTTTGGTTAAGACCTACATTATTATTGATGGCTGTTTGGAATTGCACTGTCTTGTTTTGTTTTGTTGTTGCTGTTTGTTGTTGTTTTCAATTGTTTTAGAGGCATCTGGGTATTGTTCTTATCTCCAAGTGGATTGCTCTTGGCTCAAGATGACCCAGATGTATTCAAGATAGTCAACAATCCTATTGGGAAATTAAAGAGAGTAGAAGTTGCAGCGGCCATTCTGAAAGATAATCTGCATCCCCCAAAATAACCTGGACACATTCTTAGAAATAAGGAATATAATCCTGATTTGCAACTCCAACCCATTACTCAATAGATTCTTTTGCAGTATTAACCAACCCTTTCCTATCCTGCTCTCACCTTCACCTACTATCAAAATATAATTTGAATAACAAAGTTAAACCACTAGAAGATCATTACAAAATCCTTGTGCAATTAAAAAATTAGACAAAAATAAAGCCAGAGAAATCTTTCACTGAAGAAGAGGAACTTTATAATAAAAATACATTCAGGAAACACTTAAATTCGATATTAAGAATGAAGACTGAGCACCAGGCACTGCCGTAGTTGCTTGAATTTGGCAGAGAACAAAACAAATTTCACTCTCGTGGAGCTTTCCTTCCAACCAGAGGAATTATAAGCAAGAAATAAAAGAACAGAGGAATATCTTATTAAGTTAGATGATGTTGTGGTATAAATCAGTTAGATACAGGGCAAAGAATGAGTGGCAATGGAGTTTGTGGTTCAATTCAGAGACCTGAAAGAAATGAGGGGGAAAACCATGCGGGCATGCGAAGAATAGTCATTGCAGACCAAAGTAACAATAAGAGGTGAGCTACGAATCAAGGAAAGTGAGGCAGATCATAGAGACCAGAGTCTTGTATGCCAGACTCAGGAGTTTCACACTTAGTGACCTTTAGGGTTTTAAAGAGAAGAGTGAGATGAATTGGGTTAAAGCTTAGAAGAGTAGTTCTGGCTACAACAGTTTGGAGGGGGGCAAGTTGGAAGACGGAGATGAGGTACAAGTTATTGCAGGGTCAAGTTGAAAGATGATTGTACTGTAGACTAGCTGAAGAGGTAGCATATATTTCGATTTTAGGGTCTACAACATTTGCTGATGGATTGGCCAAGAGAGTATGGGAGAAGGACATGACTCACCCATAACACCAGGC
The DNA here is from genome assembly GCF_000151845.1 of Pteropus vampyrus. Lineage (NCBI taxonomy): Eukaryota > Metazoa > Chordata > Mammalia > Chiroptera > Pteropodidae > Pteropus > Pteropus vampyrus. Next base: position 2,278,698 of record NW_011888808.1, read on the forward strand.
TTTTCAACATGAATAATGAGAATCAAAGGATTGCCACTTGCTGAGAAGAAAAAAAAAAAAAAAAAAAAAACTAAAGGAGAAGCAAATTCATTAAGGTTAGAGTGGTGTGTATGTATGTGATAGTACATGCGTGTGTGTTGACATGTGTGCAGGAAAGTCAATTTACATTTGAGGTTTCTATTAGCATATTAGAGAGGGTGGGTGGGATGTCACATGAGACATAGATTCGTAGAGAGAATCTGATATTTATCAGCACGAAGAAGATATATAAATCTATCTGTATGACATCCCTCCTAAAAAAGTGATAAAAACAGTCAAATTCAGAATCCTGAACGCTGACCCTTAATATTCTCATTTGAGAAAATGACAAAAGAATCATCAGAAGTGACTAAGAAGGAATCAGTAGTATAACAGAAACCAAGAGTGAATTGTATTCTAGAAACATGGGAAGGTCCAGAAAGATGAAGCAAGCAACTATTATTATGTTTTTCTAGGAACATAAGAAAATTTTAAATGCTAATGATTTGGTCTAAGAAGATTCAGAGATTATTTTGCTGGGAGTAGTAGGCAAAAAAAATATGTTAACAGGTAAAATATGATTTCTTATGTGAGAGCAGATTCCAAGTTCTTCAAAAGCACATTTATGTCCCAGATGTCAGGTTGTGTCAGTCTTTGGAGAACTTGGGAGGAAACAAACAGTGATCCCTGGGAGTGAGAACTGGGATCCAATTAGCTTCCACAGCCCCCATCTCTTTCTCGCTCTCCATACATGGAGCTATGGGATCCTTCCTGACCTTAGAACCTGCCAGAACCAAAAATATGTATACAAAAAAAAATCCATTAAATTTTATTAAGGGACAAATTTGTTGCAGAGGAAAAGAGGCAGGGCAATGATGCATTCTGGGAAGGGGTGGGATCCATATAATAAGAAGGTTATAGAATGTGAGAAGTAAGAGAAAATTAGGAGTGTTGAAGCATCAGAGTCAAGGAATTTCCTTGTGTTACACAATTTCCAGATATGTAAATATTGCGACTTTCTATGCTATAAACTTGATGCTTATGTTGGCCCAGGAATAAAAAAAAAAGAACGGTGGTACAGAATTAGGTGGTTGCATTCTATTCAAACCATAGCCAAACACTTTATTCCCTGTTAGATTCTTTGGGGCAGGAGGATGAGAAGTGGGTTTCCTAAGCCCAGAAGTCTATGTGAGAAAATTCTCACATTCGTCCCATCCTCTCCCAGTGCTGAGTCCAACAAGTAGTATTCTTTCTGCCTCACAGGAGAAAATTATGGGTTCTGTCTCAAAGAATATTATTTTCATAAATTTTGGGCTGTCCTAAGGGTATTCTTTTCAACTTACCCAGAAATTTCAGGATGTACACTTTGCTCTGGTAACTAGGACGTTATCTCCCATACCTTTCTGCACCACAGTTAAACCATTATTTTAAAATAGAATTCTGCTAATAAAACCCAAAAGATGGAGGAAAAAAAAAAAAAACACTTCACATTTTGCTAATAACAGTGCAATTCACCAATTTCAATTTTATCTATCTAAATTACTTCTCTAATATCTCAGGAAATTAACGATTATCTGAAACTCGGCAGAGAAGTGGCAAAAAGGAACTATACATTCATCATGATAGGAAGAATGGAAAAAGATAAAATAATGTCCGCAGTTCCATGAAGGTCACAGTTAGAAACTGAAATTTAATAGAGAGAATGAGCTGTTTTCGCTATAGATCTGAAAAACAATATGTGGCAAGGCAAACAGCTTCTCTAGAAGGAAAGTTATGTCTGTGCATCTGTTTATAAAAATACAAAAAGAAAAACTGTTTCTACCACCATTACTTTGTACCTGAAAATAAAACTTTTAAACATACCTAGATTTTACTAAAATATTTTCCCTTTGAGAAAAAAAAAAAAAAAAAAAGACTAGTCTCCTAGCATGGGATTACTGTTGAGGGATATTTGATTTGTTTTCTACTTTATCATTTAATCAAATGTGTTTTACACTTAAACTAATACATATGATATTTAACTATAACTAACAATTCTTTTAAAATCATTTCAACCTCTAGAGCCATCAGTTCATAGTTCTAAATAAGCTTGCAAATTAAATGCACATAAATATACACTCACATGCTATATACATCAAGGAAAAAACAGTAATCTGATTTCACCTCATTCTAAACAAATTATTTTGCATTAGTAAATAATACATACCAAGAAAAATAAAATATGACTAATTTCTCTTCAATTATTCTGAAAAACAACTTCATTCAAAAGCTGAAGGTGGAAAATATGCTCCTTCTTAATGAGATTTTATTAAGATTACTTGTTTACTTGTGCCAGTCAAATCTGACCTTTATAATACACTATTTGTTTAAATCTAGTGGAGATAAATTGAGTGCACTGATTCTAAATTGAAGATCTATTAAGCAATAAGTAGGATGTAGTTTTATAATCACCTTCGGGTTATAAACAACATTTACCACAGGATCAAAACATGTTGACTTAGAAGAAGTGAATGCAAATTAAAATGAGAGAGATTTTGGAAATGCAATGAACAGAATTCTAAGATGTGATGCTATTAAGAATTTAAAAATATTTCTAATTTATTTTGATTAACTGGTGATTATGTTCTGGAATGCATATCCAAAAATTTTAAGGCATTTCATAAAGTACATTAAAGTATTTTGGGTTTAATAGATAAAAATATTTAAGACACAGGTATTTCAATTTATTTACAAAATAACTGGAGCAATCATCATTTTTCCCTGGTGCTTTGTTTTTTAATTTGCTATTATAAGTGAAGGAAAATAAATGTTCCTTCTCTGATATCAAATATGAGGCCACGGGAGGTGTGTGTATGTGTTTGTGGAGGTATGTTAATAGCACTTCTGCTAATTCCTCTGTAATCCTACTTCATTATTTTATGCAAATAATTCCCAGAAAGGATCAACATATTAAGAAGAATTACAAAAAAATGAATGCCGCCCATATAGGGTGCTATGTCAACAAGTTGAAAAAATAAACTACATTAAAAATAGACAGAAGACTTGTAAGTTTGTTTTATTTAATTGAATAAAAATTTTTAGAAAAATAAGGTTGAGACACTAAAATAATTATGTGATGGTATTCAGATTTTTGTTTAAGAGATAACTTCTTAAAAATATGAACATAAGGTTTCATATCAAATACTATAGAAGGATCTGCTCTTCTTCAAATAGCTTTACTTATGTTTATTACAAATTGTAAAAAGAAACAATGGATATTTTTTAGATACTACAATCTAACTTTTTAAAATAGTTGTGAAATATTAAAGTTACCTGTTAGAATAATATAATTGTAACTATATTTGGAAACCCTAAACTAACTCAATGTCAACTTTAGGATATAATCTAAACAATTTGGTATGTCATTCAAGGACTTGGCTTTTCTTTAAACTTCTACAATTTGCAAGTAGTGCCATTATATTAATTAAGGTATAGTTTAAAAACATAAAACTAAACATACAAAGCTTAGCTATCTTTAAACACGTTTCTCTCTGGCAGAGATGACCTTTCTTCTGTTAGCATTTGGCCAATGGCCCAGACTGCCTAATGGCCCATCCTTCAATACTGGAAGCAAATATATCAATACCATTCTAGGCAGAATTAATTATCCTCTCCATAGTGCCACCTTGAACTGAGTACACACACAAGGTTCATCAGTGCAATGACAATTATTTGTGTTTTAATAATAAGTTTCCTCTTTCACATACTAACCATGTAATTTATATTTATTGAATAAACAAATCAATCCATAAACGAATGGTAGAGGGCTTTAAAATATTCCACAAAAGTATTTCTCACTGCCATGCTCTATATAATGGGATCACAATGTCTTGAATTGAGGTTAGAGATGATTGAATTCATCTACTTTTAATCTAAAGTAACATTGCATGTGGCCTCCCACTTCTGATAATGTAAATATTCTGGTAGAGTCTCTAAAAACCTGAAGCACTGGCTCATATTTAATTATTAGGAAGAATTTTCCTTTGCTGAAATCACTTTGTTTTTGTCTCTACTTCCCTCTGGAACAAAATCTGAGACATGTTTTTGCACGCTGTTCTACTGGTTTCTTTGATACCTAGACATCTCTTTTATATAAAACTAGGCCCTTCTTAAATAAACCTCAAACATACGTTTTCCTATATATTGTCCTTCCACTCAACACCTAAATTTATGTCCCCATCATCTATTCACTCAAAGCATCTTAAACTCTACCCACAATGTAAGTATCTGATTATGGGTTTTATCTGTCTAATTTGTAAGTTTGGACTCTTTCAAAGCTCCATAGAAATACTCCATAGATCTATTATCTATATATTTCTTCCTTCCTTCCTTCCTTCCTTCTTCTCATTTTCTTTCATTTTTTTCCTTCTTTCTCTTTATCCTCCTTTCTTTCTTGCTTGCTTCAAAGAATTAATGAATGAAAGGGTAGACAATCAGAGAGAAAATGTGCAGTAATCATAAGGAGCAGAAAATATTAAATTTTCTAGAGCAAAATACGTTACTGAAAACTGACTATCTGTAAACTTAGGTTAACTTATAATAAGCCAAAGCATACACTTTAAGTATAATACATTGTTTTTACTAATAATTTATTTCACAACTACTACTACGCCTGGCACTGAACTAGATACTGGAGGTAAAGCAAGGCAAAAGCTCGTGTAATATGAGAAAATACAGTTATTGATTATGTAATTACACATGTGACAAGCAGCTAGTAATCTTCATCATATTTCTTTCATTACCGTAGCAGAACAATATCTAACTATAGCACTACAAATACAATACATTCAACTCTTCTAGGGCAAGGCCTATGTTTTTTGATTATTTTACATAAGAAAGAATAGTCTGAATGGAATTAATGAAGCCTATATTGTTCTTGAAAATAATTAGATCAGCTCTAGCTCACTATAAGCAAATAGACTTTGCAGTTGAAGAGAGAATATTTTATTCAATACCTTCGAAATACCTGTTTTTCTTGGATTTCACCATCAACATTCAAATGATCATCATTCTTTTACCTGCTATATTGATTGTCTTCTGAATTGCCATTCATATACCAAATTTAGATTTTCATACAAAATTTGACAAAAATTTTGAATTACTGTTGGGTATCATTACCCATCAAACAAGTAAGTAGTTGATATGTCATCAAAGAATTTGTCTGAACAGCAACATTTTGCAACATGAAAGAAAACTTGGAAATACTCCCCCCCCCACCTCAACAATCTAATTCAGTAAGGTCAATTGGGAATTTTTAATGTTCTATTTATGCAAAGCACACCATGCATACAACAAGTAAACATAATTTGCAAGACTGTACTATTCTCCCATATGTTTTTATAATAATTCCAAAAGCATTTATGTGTAAGAAAGTTAACTACAACTCAATTTATTTTGTAAGTTATGTTGAAACCTTCTCAAGAGTTTCCAAGTCATCGATGCTTTAGGAAGGATTAAATAAAACAAAATTAACTCAAAGGAGTTCTTCATATTTGTTTTCTAGTAAAAAAATATAGATTCATAACTTCAGCTGCTTTTTATTAAAGCTTGCTTTTATTGGAAACTATATGAGCCCACAATATTTGTTATTATTTGTATTCACACAGTAGATATTAATCACTCTTGTAAGAAACAGCAAAAACTTTCCTCCTCAAAGAGAAAGATGAGAATGGGGGAGTAAAGCAGGTGCAAGATACAACCAGATGGAAATTATTACCCGTTAGCTTGCAATCAGCATCCTCGAAGAAAAGACTCTAAAAACATGAAAATCTACAGTTTTCTCTTCCTGCTACACAAGGCTAATATTGCAATCCTGCACATAAAAACACATCTCAGCAGGTCTCCAGCTATGGAAGCAAAATTGCGATGATCATACAGAAAACAGAATCATTGAAAAGTTCATGCTGAATAGCAAGGCTGAATTTCTGCTTTTTTTTCTATCAGTAAGCTGCTGTGGAAGGTTCTTGAAAGTAAAATTAGCTTAAAAATTAAAAATAAAACAAGGAAACTGAACGTTCCACATGTTTTGCTAAGATCAGTACTATCATGATATATATTGTACTTAATAAAACCCCAAAATTCAAGCTGAAAATAGGGTCCATAGCCATTAGTATAACTTTAATGTCACTGAAAAGCTTAGAAACAGCATCGATCATCCCTCACCCCTCCCACAAGAAAGCATGTGAAGAAAGGAATTTCATCAGAAAAAAAGCAAAAGTGAAAGGGGTAAAAGAATTTTCTGTATTGTTCTCCATACTGTATAAGAATCTCGAAGCAATTCTGCTCCACATGTTTCTAGTTTTATAGCTTCAGGAAACACTACCCATAAATATGCAGCTTTGTCACCAGCAAATATAACACCTACACTCTGCTGGTTAAAACTGAGTCATTAGATGTATGCCTTTGAAAGTTAAAAAAAAAAAATCACTTTTATTTAGTCTGCCTTGCTATTTCTCCGTGGCTCTTTGTGAAGAATTTGGAGAATAATACATGAATGCTATTCATAAAATAATAGCGATTTTTTAGTAATGGTTTAGAAGATGTCATATTTCATAGAATATCATCAGATATTCAATAAAATAGAAAACAGATACTTTGCCTAAATATAGAGAAACTATTTAGGACTATTAAGTCTTAAAAATCAAAAGACTTTTTGAGTTCCATACATGTTTGTTTGATATCCATCATTTCTCTACATGGCTGCTTAATATTGAACTGCTATTTGCTTAATTAATTATCATTATGATTAAATGCCTCAATTTATAATGAATTTTACTAAATTAATTTCCTACCACTATTACTATTGTTTTAGTTGATTCTACCAAATATATCAAATGATATCACATATAAAGTACATACCAAATGCAAATAAAATGTTAGAGCATTTTAAAAGCACAGTATGCCTTGTGAAAATATCAAGACATTTTTCTAATCCTACTACATGAATAGAAGATATTCATTCCTTACAATAAATCTGAAAGGAATTTATTCCTATACCATAAAGTATTCCATATACTACTCCCTAATCATTAGAGATTACTGTATACTCTTTAATATTTAAAAATCATGACCTATTAAAATTTAACTATGGTTAAATTTAGTACCTCCTATATCTGTGATTATATATTCAAATACAGAAATTATATTGTATATTCATGTTCATGTTTATATATTTACATAATTTAGAATATTTTATTTTATAAAATATGTGGGGACAACAGGCTATATTACTATCACAAAATAGGTAAATAAAAGGTAAATAATAGGTAAATATAATCTATGATATACATAGATTACAAGGACATGAGAAACATGCGTACATAAGGAATACTCATGATACGGTTGAGAGTGGAAGGAGATGCTGCAAGGATCCCGCATCAGTCAGGACAATGTGTCTCCCAGATCTCCTACCATGAGGAATCGAACTGACCGATGGCCCAGGGGCTGCACTCTGCAACTTGCCCCTTGACAATGCTGGGAGACGCATTTCTTGTGGTCTGCTTCCAGCCAGCGCTTGGGGACAGCCTGGGTACTGAGGCATGCCTGTTCCTCTGGCTTCTCGACAACCTCGCTGACACTTTCCTTCCTTTTCTCCTTGACAGGGTTTCAGCCCGTGTCCCAGACTGATGACTCTCCCGCACACCTCCAGCTCTCTTCACTTTCTCTCGTAGGTGTGTCTCCCCAAATCTCTTGCATGTCTCATCCCATCCTGCTGTCTACTTCTTAGAGATCTAGACTAACATAGATACACAAGGAAGAACTGTGCAAAAGTGAATTGTTGAAGACATATTTTGAGCCCCCATTTATGCCCCAGTCCATGAAAGTTAGTGTGCTGAATTCAGTTATGATAAAGAATTTGGATTTGTTGAGAGGGAGCATTTAGGAAATTTGTAAGATGGAGTATTTTAAATTAATATAGAAAAGTAGATCAATATCTTTGAGGGGCTCATTTACAATCTAGGGAAAATAATTGTGCTAAAAACAACCACAGAATGTCTTTCCATCTGAGGAAACCAGATTTTAGTCAAAAAACAGGGGTTCTGAATCAGTTACATCTAATTCAAGTTGTTCAAAATAACATGAATACCAAGTTCTCCAGTGAAAAATATAATTGCTGTGAGGATTAAAACAGATTATATTAAAAAAATATTCCTAAATTCTTGGCTTCTTTTAGGGCTCAAATGTACTCACACATTTTACTCTTTGCTAAGCAACATCTGTACAAAAGAGGTGAATTGAATATAGGTGCATCTGGTAACAAAAAAGTACAAACTCGATTTGTGTTTTGATGAAAGTATGCTAGAATGTAAGATCTGTGGAGGCAGGGCTTTATGTAACTTTTGTTTACCAACATGTCCCAAGGACCTAGAGTAGTACCTGCCCCAGAGATAATGCTCAACAAATATGTGTTGTATTAATAGAAAAACAAGATGTCCTTGAAACAGAAGAGCTGGGTTGATAGCTCTCTTCTACCTAGCAATACATGACCTAAGAAATGGGTATGATTAGATTTGAAATAGTAGAGATGAGATTCTGTCTAGTGTTCCCTGGATAATGCCAGGTACTTAGTGATTATATTTCTGAAGCTCATGGAAGTTTTTGACATAAAAACTGGAGTTACAGACTAGGTTAACAACAGGAAGATGATTTGTAATCTATTATCTATTATCCATATCCTATTAAAGAAAATGCCATGAATTCACTGTTAGCAAGTACGGAAATACAGTTGAACAGCATGGGTTTGAATTGGGAGGGTCCACTTCTATGCAGATTTTTTCAATATATATCATATATGTATATTTGTTCCTTATGATTTTCTTAAAAATATTTTCTTTCTTCTAGCATACTTTATTGTAGGAATACAATATATAGTGTGTATAACATAAAATATATGTTAATCGACCATGTTATAGGTAAGGGTTCCTGTCAACAGTGGGCTGTCAGTAGTGTTTCTACACACACGAAAAATTATCACAAATGCCCCCCTGCTCATACGAGTGCCAACACTCGTAACTGCATGCAACACAGGAGTATGCCTGACTTTTTTTTTTAATTGGCTGCCATGAAAGGGAAAATTTGTAGTTCAAGAAAAACTCTGAGAATAAATGTAACTAAAAATGAAGTATTGGCTCAACTAAACAACTCTGTGTGTGTGTGTGTGTGTGTGTGTATCTAGTCCTCTTAAAATCATATCAACACTTTCCTGAGGTTGTCTGAGTGACTTTCTATTTTTTACGTTGTGTCTTATTTGGAAAAAAATATCACACACTATAATATATTCATATTTTATATATAGAAATATTTTTGAGTGGGTTTTGGTTGTTCTTTTCCCAATTTGATTTTTACAACCTCATATTTCATTTGGAGGAAAAAAATAAAAGTACGTTCTCTTACTGTGCATCTGTCTTATCCTATAATTACTTACAGAGTGTTTCCATTTAAAATTCCTACATGGCCCTTTGCTTAAATGAGAAAGATTGCTACATGAACATACCACACATACTATGAATAAAATTAAAAAAAAAAAATCTACCATGTCAATATTTTTGTTGTTGTTGTTGGATCAGGTACTTCTCAATGAGCATTGTACTGGGTTCACTTCCCAAAGATCACTCCAGTTAATCACATTCACTTTCTCTAGTCCCCAAGGACTCCTGCTACTCAGTCTTGATGCCGTGACAACTTTGTAAGACACTCTTTTTCTACACTTGTGCATTGACTATGGCCCAGGGCATATCCACTCTGTGGTAAAATTGCTTTAAGGATATTGGTCTTCTCCTGGGAGGAGGGATTGCCCTCATCTTTCCCAATGATCATGGTATCCAACAGGCTGCGTCTACACCAATATCAACTCACTCTATCCTCCTCAGCTGGCATTCTTAGAAGTACATTTCAGCATCATTCTACATACACAGTGAAAATCTTCTTCAAGTAAAGTCACTTCTAAGTCTGTCACTAGACAGGCTTTCATCTTTCCGAGGCTCAATTTCCTTTATCTGTAATAATAATAACTCTCCTATTCATCTCACAAAGATATTGTGAAAGTAAAAATAAAAAGATAATATGAAGAAAAATTCTTTGAAGACAGTGTACAAAGATATAGTGCAATTATATTTAAGAAACTATAGCTAAAATATTTCTGAACTCTAAAGAAACTCTTTTGTCACAAAAGAGGTATACAGGGAGGAAGTTTAAAACTGAGTTTCTCTGTGATCTGTAAAATACTATGGTATTAAACCACCCAAATTTGGGCTACCACTAAGCTTATTTTTATAATACGGCTACAGTGTTCTGACATGTATCCTTGGTATATCTCATATACAGAACATCGTATATTGATGAATCATGTCTTTTGTCACACATAAAGGGGAATATTCTCTGTCCCTGCAGTCTCTATGCCTAATATGAATCAAAATGCTCTACTTACAGGAACAACCGAGTTTGTCAGCTTAACATCCTACTAACTTGTAAGAACAAAATGTGGGCTTGTAAGAACAAAGTTGCAGTGTACTTCTTTTAATAACTGAGAGCCACTGAAGGTTTTGAGTGGACGGGCCCACAATCAGAGATTCAGGAAGAATAACCAATTGGTGAATGCTAAAAAATTTGTAGTGAAGAGGCTCGATTATCTTCTTTAATCTTCATTTCTTTTTTCTTCACCACTCTTATCTCAGTTTAAATTATATATTAACCTTTCCAAAACAAACTTATGCTCATATAGTCTCTTAGTCTTAATATTATTATATGTGATATATTATTCTTAATGTCTCTTAGCATGTGAATTATTGCTTGTTTTCAATTTTTATGTTATTCAAGAATTTATAAAATACATTTTAATTAACTAAATCCACTTTTGAAAACTTATCCCACAGCATTTTTAACTTCTTCCTCCCATTTCTTGTGATATTGCTGTTGGTCATTTCACACATCCATATGCTAAAATCATTGTTACTATTATTGCTTTAAGCAAACCATTATCTTTTAAATAAATTAGGATTAAAAAAAGATTTTATTTTATCATCATTTATTTCTTCTCTAACGATCTTCTCCTTTTATGTAGATACAACTTTTTTACTTACATAATTTTCTCTTTGGAGAAATTTTAACATTTCCTGAATAGCAGGTTTTTCAATAATGAATTCCTTAGGTTTGCATCTGTCTGAGGAAGTATTTATTTTTCATTTACTTTTGAAGAATAATTTCATTAGCTATAGAATTTTAGTTTCTTGCTTTTATCATTTTTCTTCTATCATTTTAAATATTGCACTGTTCTCGTTCTGTATGCCATTAATTTTAGAAAATTCTATGTTATAATTATTTCACAAATTAGTTCTTTTTTCTCTTTTCTACTCTTCCAATTACACGTTACAGCTTTTCATACTTTTTCGCATTACTTGGATTTTTCTTTTTCTTTCTTTTTTTCTATTCTTTGTTCTCTTTACATCTTAATTTGGAAAGTTTCCACTGACATATCTTCGAGCTCTGATTTTTTTTTTTTTCTTTTTTTGGCCATGTCCAGTCTACTGCTCAGTTACAGTGCTTTTAATTTCTGTAATGGTGTTTTTAATTTTAACATTTTCTTTTGACTCATTGTTAGAATTTCTATCTCTGCTTATGTTATTCATCTGTTGTTGCCTCTTTTCTATTTTTTCCATTAGAGCCCTTAACATATTAATCATTCCTATTTTTTAAATAATTGCTTTGATGGTTCTAAAATCAATTTTCTATTTGAGTCTGTTTCTAATGGATGCTTTTTCTATTCAAACAGTGATTTTTCTTGACTTTCGCCTTACCTTATAATTTTTTGAAGTGTTTGCTTTTAAACTATGACTGCATGAATTTAAACTTTACTGTTTTATGTTTCCTCTTGACTTTGGGCTGTCCTTAGCACTCTTCAGAGAGTCTATGTCTTGCAGGGTCAGGTTGATTTGATGGCCAGGTATGTAGGACAAGGAGTTCTCTCTTATCTTCCAATTGACTCAGTCATTTACTGGGCCTGTGTCTCAGGGCTGTGTCTTTCACAGAAGTTTCTTGCATGGTTTAATTTTTTTCTCTCATTGTCTCCTATTTCTTTCACTGGCTACATTATTTTTCATCTATTTCCTTGTAATCAAGGCTGTTGTTGATTATGTTTGATTTTTTTCCTTTGAAAGACACAAGAAAGTGTGTGAGAGAAAATCCTTTACCTCTGAAACACCAAGTTCTGGTAAAATATTTTACCCTAGAGAGCAAGTTTTTATTCTGGTGAAAGCTCAGAGTGCATTTCACAATGATTACTCTTCTTCTACCCTGCCTACCATAGATTCACTAGAGTTTCATTTTCTCATCTTCCCCATAAAAACCTGTTGAGGTTTCTTGGGGTAAATGCCATGAAAGTGTCAATTTCCCTAACATGAGAGCCCCAAGGTGTTTCTCCTCACTTTCCTGCAGCAATCCAAATATATTGTCATTCAAGTATTCTAAATAGTTAATACCTCCAGCAGCTTCTGTTCCAAACCAGCTGGTCTCAGCCGTTTCTCTCTGACTGTGACTGGCTCTCCAGATATTGGAGAGCCAATATCTCCAATATCTGAGGTCCATCAGATATCTCAGTTCTCTGATGATTCTAACAAATTTTATTGAAGTTGAGGTTTCTCAGTTTTTTTCTTGTTGTAATGGTGAGACTGACAAATTTCAGCCTCTTTACCTGTCATAGCTAAAACTGGAGATCCCCTTCTGGAATGCATTAAATTAATTTTGTTACCTTCAGCCCTCTATTCATACGCTTGTGTCATAATATTCATTTCCATCAAACTTACAGATAACTTGGGATATGTTCCATTTTAGACTCACTTTCTTTCAACTGATAACCACCTGTTGTTCACCAAATTTCCATATACTTGGTTGTCACAATGCATTTGCACTTGACTTGTCTAGCATTTAGAATGTGTTTATCTACTAGACAACTCCAACTCACCTTCCATTTTCAGCTCCACCATGTAATTTACCCTACATCCCCAGGAATAAATTCTGAGTTCCCTGTATTCATAATCTAAGTATGAGTGTTTCTATTTTAGCCCTTATAATTAGCAGTACACCTATTTTATGAACCTATCCCCGGCTAGAATTTGTTTCTCAGAAATAGAAAATTGGATCTGGGTATCTAACAAACATCTTGATAAAACAGATTATGAAATACGATTTAATTGACTTGATTGTACTATGAGAGGCTGAGATTTAGTGACACCACAGAGAGAAGAGAAATAGGGAGAAAGGTCTAGATTGCTTTGAAGAGATGGTTCGTAAAAGTACAAATGTTAACAGTGCTTCTAGTAAGAGCTCAAAAAGAAATGAGATCTATTCAGAATGCTTCTATCATCTTAAAAAAATACATATATCATTACGAAAAGATTATTACCGGAAAATAGAAATAGTAAAGATCCTGGTAGATATCAGATAGAAATGAGTAACATGTTTTTGGAAACTGGAGGACAGATGAATTTTATTATAAAGTTACAGAGGACTTATTTGAATTGAGTCCTTTTGAATGAAAACCTGAACTGAGAAAAGATGAACTTGGATATTTAGCTGAGGAGATTTCTAAGTAAGTCTTGAAGGCATGAATGTCTTCTCCTTGTTGCTTATACTAAAATGCAAGACAAGAGAAACAAATTGAAGATATATCTCTTTAGCCAAAAGAAAGTGGCATTTGATGATCTGAATAATTTAAGCTTATTCAGATAGTGTATTCTTAAAATAGAGTCAAGTGCACAGCTGGGCAATCATTGGCTAAAGAGATTAAGTGTGTGGTGCATGATCAAATCAACTATCTCAGCAGAAGGCTAGAATGCAGATACAATTACTGAGGAAAAATCTGTGGACAATTTTTATATGCGGTGTCTAGGACCTCTGTGAATTTCATTGAAGGCTAATGAGATTTTTGAGAATTTTATTAGAGCAGAAACACTATCAGTCTGGACTGATAGAGACAGAAATGGGATAAGATGAAGGAAGAATGACTTTGAGGACAGAACCATTAAAGGAAAAATTACTGTAAGGGTACAGCTATGGAGACCAGTGCCACCTCCTTGGGGTTTCAGAAGTCAGGCTGCCATCCAGGAAATACAAATCAGGCCACTATCTAAGGAGGAGGGTGTAGTGGGGGTGGGCACAATCCTGGTCCTACAGGGCTGGTATGCCTCCTCGGTGAGGCCAGAAAGCAGAGCATCAGCAAGCCAATGAGTATCATTCTCAAACTTTAAAATCTAGTGGAATTTGCCCATCCAAGTTTTGGACTTGAAACCTGTGATCCTTTTTATTTTCTATTTAATTTCTAGCTTTGGGAATGAGAATGTCCATCCTATGCTTGTACCATCACTGTATTTGGGAAGCAGATAACTTGTTAATCTGGTTTCAAGGTTCACAGATGGGTAGTGATTATGCTTCAGGATGAATTATACCTCAAATCTCACCCACATCTGATTTAGATGATAACTGGAAGAAATTTTAAACTTAAAGTTAATACTAGAATAAGTTAAGGCACTTGGGGACTGTTGAAATGGGAATAAACATATTTTGCATGCTAGAAAAACATGAAATTTGGGAG